>NC_056737.1:803687275-803702650 GCF_019279795.1 Protopterus annectens | reverse complement strand
GAACCTTAACACTTGTATATTAGTATATTAGTATTTTAAGTGTCATATAAAGAACCTTAACACTTGTATATTAGTATATTAGTATTTTAAGTGTCATATAAAGAACCTTAACACTTGTATATTAGTATATTAGTATTTTAAGTGTCATGTAGAGAACCTTAACACTTGTATATTAGTATATTAGTATTTTAAGTGTCATGTAGAGAACCTTAACACTTGTATATTAGTATATTAGTATTTTAAGTGTCATGTAGAGAACCTTAACACTTGTATATTAGTATATTAGTATTTTAAGTGTCATGTAGAGAACCTTAACACTTGTATATTAGTATATTAATATATTAGTATTTTAAGTGTCATATAAAGAACCTTAACACTTGTATATTAGTATATTAGTATTTTAAGTGTCATATAAAGAACCTTAACACTTGTATATTAGTATATTAATATATTAGTATTTTAAGTGTCATATAAAGAACCTTAACACTTGTATATTAGTATATTAGTATTTTAAGTGTCATATAAAGAACCTTAACACTTGTATATTAGTATATTAGTATTTTAAGTGTCATATAAAGAACCTTAACACTTGTATATTAGTATATTAGTATTTTAAGTGTCATATAAAGAACCTTAACACTTGTATATTAGTATATTAGTATTTTAAGTGTCATGTAGAGAACCTTAACACTTGTATATTAGTATATTAGTATTTTAAGTGTCATGTAGAGAACCTTAACACTTGTATATTAGTATATTAGTATTTTAAGTGTCATGTAGAGAACCTTAACACTTGTATATTAGTATATTAGTATTTTAAGTGTCATGTAGAGAACCTTAACACTTGTATATTAGTATATTAGTATTTTAAGTGTCATGTAAAGAACCTTAACACTTGTATATTAGTATATTAGTATTTTAAGTGTCATGTAGAGAACCTTAACACTTGTATATTAGTATATTAGTATTTTAAGTGTCATGTAGAGAACCTTAACACTTGTATATTAGTATATTAGTATTTTAAGTGTCATGTAGAGAACCTTAACACTTGTATATTAGTATATTAGTATTTTAAGTGTCATGTAGAGAACCTTAACACTTGTATATTAGTATATTAGTATTTTAAGTGTCATGTAGAGAACCTTAACACTTGTATATTAGTATATTAGTATTTTAAGTGTCATGTAGAGAACCTTAACACTTGTATATTAGTATATTAGTATTTTAAGTGTCATGTAGAGAACCTTAACACTTGTATATTAGTATATTAGTATTTTAAGTGTCATGTAAAGAACCTTAACACTTGTATATTAGTATATTAGTATTTTAAGTGTCATGTAGAGAACCTTAACACTTGTATATTAGTATATTAGTATTTTAAGTGTCATGTAGAGAACCTTAACACTTGTATATTAGTATATTAGTATTTTAAGTGTCATGTAGAGAACCTTAACACTTGTATATTAGTATATTAGTATTTTAAGTGTCATGTAGAGAACCTTAACACTTGTATATTAGTATATTAGTATATTAGTATATTAGTATTTTAAGTGTCATGTAGAGAACCTTAACACTTGTATATTAGTATATTAGTATTTTAAGTGTCATGTAGAGAACCTTAACACTTGTATATTACTATATTAGTATTTTAAGTGTCATGTAAAGAACCTTAACACTTGTATATTAGTATTTTAAGTGTCATGTAGAGAACCTTAACACTTGTATATTAGTATATTAGTATTTTAAGTGTCATGTAGAGAACCTTAACACTTGTATATTAGTATATTAGTATTTTAAGTGTCATGTAGAGAACCTTAACACTTGTATATTAGTATATTAGTATTTTAAGTGTCATGTAGAGAACCTTAACACTTGTATATTAGTATATTAGTATTTTAAGTGTCATGTAGAGAACCTTAACACTTGTATATTAGTATATTAGTATTTTAAGTGTCATGTAGAGAACCTTAACACTTGTATATTAGTATATTAGTATTTTAAGTGTCATGTAAAGAACCTTAACACTTGTATATTAGTATATTAGTATTTTAAGTGTCATGTAGAGAACCTTAACACTTGTATATTAGTATATTAGTATTTTAAGTGTCATGTAGAGAACCTTAACACTTGTATATTAGTATATTAGTATTTTAAGTGTCATGTAGAGAACCTTAACACTTGTATATTAGTATATTAGTATTTTAAGTGTCATGTAGAGAACCTTAACACTTGTATATTAGTATATTAGTATTTTAAGTGTCATGTAGAGAACCTTAACACTTGTATATTAGTATATTAGTATTTTAAGTGTCATGTAAAGAACCTTAACACTTGTATATTAGTATATTAGTATTTTAAGTGTCATGTAGAGAACCTTAACACTTGTATATTAGTATATTAGTATTTTAAGTGTCATGTAGAGAACCTTAACACTTGTATATTAGTATATTAGTATTTTAAGTGTCATGTAGAGAACCTTAACACTTGTATATTAGTATATTAGTATTTTAAGTGTCATGTAGAGAACCTTAACACTTGTATATTAGTATATTAGTATTTTAAGTGTCATGTAGAGAACCTTAACACTTGTATATTAGTATATTAGTATTTTAAGTGTCATGTAGAGAACCTTAACACTTGTATATTAGTATATTAGTATTTTAAGTGTCATGTAGAGAACCTTAACACTTGTATATTAGTATATTAGTATTTTAAGTGTCATGTAGAGAACCTTAACACTTGTATATTAGTATATTAGTATTTTAAGTGTCATGTAGAGAACCTTAACACTTGTATATTAGTATATTAGTATTTTAAGTGTCATGTAGAGAACCTTAACACTTGTATATTAGTATATTAGTATTTTAAGTGTCATGTAGAGAACCTTAACACTTGTATATTAGTATATTAGTATTTTAAGTGTCATGTAGAGAACCTTAACACTTGTATATTAGTATATTAGTATTTTAAGTGTCATGTAGAGAACCTTAACACTTGTATATTAGTATATTAGTATTTTAAGTGTCATGTAGAGAACCTTAACACTTGTATATTAGTATATTAGTATTTTAAGTGTCATGTAAAGAACCTTAACACTTGTATATTAGTATATTAGTATTTTAAGTGTCATGTAGAGAACCTTAACACTTGTATATTAGTATATTAGTATTTTAAGTGTCATGTAGAGAACCTTAACACTTGTATATTAGTATATTAGTATTTTAAGTGTCATGTAGAGAACCTTAACACTTGTATATTAGTATATTAGTATTTTAAGTGTCATGTAGAGAACCTTAACACTTGTATATTAGTATATTAGTATTTTAAGTGTCATGTAAAGAACCTTAACACTTGTATATTAGTATATTAGTATTTTAAGTGTCATGTAGAGAACCTTAACACTTGTATATTAGTATATTAGTATTTTAAGTGTCATGTAGAGAACCTTAACACTTGTATATTAGTATATTAGTATTTTAAGTGTCATGTAGAGAACCTTAACACTTGTATATTAGTATATTAGTATTTTAAGTGTCATGTAAAGAACCTTAACACTTGTATATTAGTATATTAGTATTTTAAGTGTCATGTAGAGAACCTTAACACTTGTATATTAGTATATTAGTATTTTAAGTGTCATGTAGAGAACCTTAACACTTGTATATTAGTATATTAGTATTTTAAGTGTCATGTAGAGAACCTTAACACTTGTATATTAGTATATTAGTATTTTAAGTGTCATGTAGAGAACCTTAACACTTGTATATTAGTATATTAGTATTTTAAGTGTCATGTAGAGAACCTTAACACTTGTATATTAGTATATTAGTATTTTAAGTGTCATGTAGAGAACCTTAACACTTGTATATTAGTATATTAGTATTTTAAGTGTCATGTAGAGAACCTTAACACTTGTATATTAGTATATTAGTATTTTAAGTGTCATGTAGAGAACCTTAACACTTGTATATTAGTATATTAGTATTTTAAGTGTCATGTAGAGAACCTTAACACTTGTATATTAGTATATTAGTATTTTAAGTGTCATGTAGAGAACCTTAACACTTGTATATTAGTATATTAGTATTTTAAGTGTCATGTAGAGAACCTTAACACTTGTATATTAGTATATTAGTATTTTAAGTGTCATGTAGAGAACCTTAACACTTGTATATTAGTATATTAGTATTTTAAGTGTCATGTAGAGAACCTTAACACTTGTATATTAGTATATTAGTATTTTAAGTGTCATGTAGAGAACCTTAACACTTGTATATTAGTATATTAGTATTTTAAGTGTCATGTAGAGAACCTTAACACTTGTATATTAGTATATTAGTATTTTAAGTGTCATGTAGAGAACCTTAACACTTGTATATTAGTATATTAGTATTTTAAGTGTCATGTAGAGAACCTTAACACTTGTATATTAGTATATTAGTATTTTAAGTGTCATGTAGAGAACCTTAACACTTGTATATTAGTATATTAGTATTTTAAGTGTCATGTAGAGAACCTTAACACTTGTATATTAGTATATTAGTATTTTAAGTGTCATGTAGAGAACCTTAACACTTGTATATTAGTATATTAGTATTTTAAGTGTCATGTAGAGAACCTTAACACTTGTATATTAGTATATTAGTATTTTAAGTGTCATGTAGAGAACCTTAACACTTGTATATTAGTATATTAATATGTTAGTATTTTAAGTGTCATGTAGAGAACCTTAACACTTGTATATTAGTATATTAGTATTTTAAGTGTCATGTAGAGAACCTTAACACTTGTATATTAGTATATTAATATATTAGTATTTTAAGTGTCATATAAAGAACCTTAACACTTGTATATTAGTATATTAGTATTTTAAGTGTCATATAAAGAACCTTAACACTTGTATATTAGTATATTAATATATTAGTATTTTAAGTGTCATATAAAGAACCTTAACACTTGTATATTAGTATATTAGTATTTTAAGTGTCATATAAAGAACCTTAACACTTGTATATTAGTATATTAGTATTTTAAGTGTCATATAAAGAACCTTAACACTTGTATATTAGTATATTAGTATTTTAAGTGTCATGTAAAGAACCTTAACACTTGTATATTAGTATATTAGTATTTTAAGTGTCATGTAGAGAACCTTAACACTTGTATATTAGTATATTAGTATTTTAAGTGTCATGTAGAGAACCTTAACACTTGTATATTAGTATATTAGTATTTTAAGTGTCATGTAGAGAACCTTAACACTTGTATATTAGTATATTAGTATTTTAAGTGTCATGTAGAGAACCTTAACACTTGTATATTAGTATATTAGTATTTTAAGTGTCATGTAGAGAACCTTAACACTTGTATATTAGTATATTAGTATTTTAAGTGTCATGTAGAGAACCTTAACACTTGTATATTAGTATATTAGTATTTTAAGTGTCATGTAGAGAACCTTAACACTTGTATATTAGTATATTAGTATTTTAAGTGTCATGTAGAGAACCTTAACACTTGTATATTAGTATATTAGTATTTTAAGTGTCATGTAGAGAACCTTAACACTTGTATATTAGTATATTAGTATTTTAAGTGTCATGTAGAGAACCTTAACACTTGTATATTAGTATATTAGTATTTTAAGTGTCATATAAAGAACCTTAACACTTGTATATTAGTATGTTAATATTTTAAGTGTCATGTAGAGAACCTTAACACTTGTATATTAGTATATTAGTATTTTAAGTGTCATGTAGAGAACCTTAACACTTGTATATTAGTATATTAGTATTTTAAGTGTCATGTAGAGAACCTTAACACTTGTATATTAGTATATTAGTATTTTAAGTGTCATGTAGAGAACCTTAACACTTGTATATTAGTATATTAGTATTTTAAGTGTCATGTAGAGAACCTTAACACTTGTATATTAGTATATTAGTATTTTAAGTGTCATGTAGAGAACCTTAACACTTGTATATTAGTATATTAGTATTTTAAGTGTCATGTAGAGAACCTTAACACTTGTATATTAGTATATTAGTATTTTAAGTGTCATGTAGAGAACCTTAACACTTGTATATTAGTATATTAGTATTTTAAGTGTCATGTAGAGAACCTTAACACTTGTATATTAGTATATTAGTATTTTAAGTGTCATGTAGAGAACCTTAACACTTGTATATTAGTATATTAGTATTTTAAGTGTCATGTAGAGAACCTTAACACTTGTATATTAGTATATTAGTATTTTAAGTGTCATGTAGAGAACCTTAACACTTGTATATTAGTATATTAGTATTTTAAGTGTCATATAAAGAACCTTAACACTTGTATATTAGTATGTTAATATTTTAAGTGTCATGTAGAGAACCTTAACACTTGTATATTAGTATATTAGTATTTTAAGTGTCATGTAGAGAACCTTAACACTTGTATATTAGTATATTAGTATTTTAAGTGTCATGTAGAGAACCTTAACACTTGTATATTAGTATATTAGTATTTTAAGTGTCATGTAGAGAACCTTAACACTTGTATATTAGTATATTAGTATTTTAAGTGTCATGTAGAGAACCTTAACACTTGTATATTAGTATATTAGTATTTTAAGTGTCATGTAGAGAACCTTAACACTTGTATATTAGTATATTAGTATTTTAAGTGTCATGTAGAGAACCTTAACACTTGTATATTAGTATATTAGTATTTTAAGTGTCATGTAGAGAACCTTAACACTTGTATATTAGTATATTAGTATTTTAAGTGTCATGTAGAGAACCTTAACACTTGTATATTAGTATATTAGTATTTTAAGTGTCATGTAGAGAACCTTAACACTTGTATATTAGTATATTAGTATTTTAAGTGTCATGTAGAGAACCTTAACACTTGTATATTAGTATATTAGTATTTTAAGTGTCATGTAGAGAACCTTAACACTTGTATATTAGTATATTAGTATTTTAAGTGTCATGTAGAGAACCTTAACACTTGTATATTAGTATATTAGTATTTTAAGTGTCATGTAGAGAACCTTAACACTTGTATATTAGTATATTAGTATTTTAAGTGTCATGTAAAGAACCTTAACACTTGTATATTAGTATATTAGTATTCTAAGTGTCATATAAAGAACCTTAACACTTGTATATTAGTATATTAGTATTTTAAGTGTCATGTAGAGAACCTTAACACTTGTATATTAGTATATTAGTATTTTAAGTGTCATGTAGAGAACCTTAACACTTGTATATTAGTATATTAGTATTTTAAGTGTCATGTAGAGAACCTTAACACTTGTATATTAGTATATTAGTATTTTAAGTGTCATGTAGAGAACCTTAACACTTGTATATTAGTATATTAGTATTTTAAGTGTCATGTAGAGAACCTTAACACTTGTATATTAGTATATTAGTATTTTAAGTGTCATGTAGAGAACCTTAACACTTGTATATTAGTATATTAGTATTTTAAGTGTCATGTAGAGAACCTTAACACTTGTATATTAGTATATTAGTATTTTAAGTGTCATGTAGAGAACCTTAACACTTGTATATTAGTATATTAGTATTTTAAGTGTCATGTAGAGAACCTTAACACTTGTATATTAGTATATTAGTATTTTAAGTGTCATGTAGAGAACCTTAACACTTGTATATTAGTATATTAGTATTCTAAGTGTCATGTAGAGAACCTTAACACTTGTATATTAGTATATTAATATGTTAGTATTTTAAGTGTCATGTAGAGATCCTTAACACTTGTATATTAGTATATTAATATATAAGTATATTAAGTGTCATGTAAAGAACCTTAACACTTGTATATTAGTATATTAATATATTAGTATTTTAAGTGTCATATAAAGAACCTTAACACTTGTATATTAGTATATTAATATATTAGTATTTTAAGTGTCATATAAAGAACCTTAACACTTGTATATTAGTATATTAATATATTAGTATTTTAAGTGTCATATAAAAAACCTTAACACTTGTATGTTAGTATATTAGTATTTTAAGTGTCATATAAAGAACCTTAATACTTGTATATTAGTATATTAGTATTTTAAGTGTCATATAAAGAACCTTAACACTTGTATATTAGTATATTAGTATTTTAAGTGTCATATAAAGAACCTTAACACTTGTATATTAGTATATTAGTATTCTAAGTGTCATGTAGAGAACCTTAACACTTGTATATTAGTATATTAGTATTTTAAGTGTCATGTAGAGAACCTTAACACTTGTATATTAGTATATTAGTATTTTAAGTGTCATGTAGAGAACCTTAACACTTGTATATTAGTATATTAGTATTTTAAGTGTCATGTAGAGAACCTTAACACTTGTATATTAGTATATTAGTATTTTAAGTGTCATGTAGAGAACCTTAACACTTGTATATTAGTATATTAGTATTTTAAGTGTCATGTAGAGAACCTTAACACTTGTATATTAGTATATTAGTATTTTAAGTGTCATGTAGAGAACCTTAACACTTGTATATTAGTATATTAGTATTTTAAGTGTCATGTAGAGAACCTTAACACTTGTATATTAGTATATTAGTATTTTAAGTGTCATGTAGAGAACCTTAACACTTGTATATTAGTATATTAGTATTTTAAGTGTCATGTAGAGAACCTTAACACTTGTATATTAGTATATTAGTATTTTAAGTGTCATGTAGAGAACCTTAACACTTGTATATTAGTATATTAGTATTTTAAGTGTCATGTAGAGAACCTTAACACTTGTATATTAGTATATTAGTATTTTAAGTGTCATGTAGAGAACCTTAACACTTGTATATTAGTATATTAGTATTTTAAGTGTCATGTAGAGAACCTTAACACTTGTATATTAGTATATTAGTATTTTAAGTGTCATGTAGAGAACCTTAACACTTGTATATTAGTATATTAGTATTTTAAGTGTCATGTAGAGAACCTTAACACTTGTATATTAGTATATTAGTATTTTAAGTGTCATGTAGAGAACCTTAACACTTGTATATTAGTATATTAGTATTTTAAGTGTCATGTAGAGAACCTTAACACTTGTATATTAGTATATTAGTATTTTAAGTGTCATGTAGAGAACCTTAACACTTGTATATTAGTATATTAGTATTTTAAGTGTCATGTAGAGAACCTTAACACTTGTATATTAGTATATTAGTATTTTAAGTGTCATGTAGAGAACCTTAACACTTGTATATTATTATATTAGTATTTTAAGTGTCATATAAAGAACCTTAACACTTGTATATTAGTATGTTAATATTTTAAGTGTCATGTAGAGAACCTTAACACTTGTATATTAGTATATTAGTATTTTAAGTGTCATGTAGAGAACCTTAACACTTGTATATTAGTATATTAGTATTTTAAGTGTCATGTAGAGAACCTTAACACTTGTATATTAGTATATTAGTATTTTAAGTGTCATGTAGAGAACCTTAACACTTGTATATTAGTATATTAGTATTTTAAGTGTCATGTAGAGAACCTTAACACTTGTATATTAGTATATTAGTATTTTAAGTGTCATGTAAAGAACCTTAACACTTGTATATTAGTATATTAGTATTTTAAGTGTCATGTAGAGAACCTTAACACTTGTATATTAGTATATTAGTATTTTAAGTGTCATGTAGAGAACCTTAACACTTGTATATTAGTATATTAGTATTTTAAGTGTCATGTAGAGAACCTTAACACTTGTATATTAGTATATTAGTATTTTAAGTGTCATGTAGAGAACCTTAACACTTGTATATTAGTATATTAGTATTTTAAGTGTCATGTAGAGAACCTTAACACTTGTATATTAGTATATTAGTATTTTAAGTGTCATGTAGAGAACCTTAACACTTGTATATTAGTATATTAGTATTTTAAGTGTCATGTAAAGAACCTTAACACTTGTATATTAGTATATTAGTATTTTAAGTGTCATGTAGAGAACCTTAACACTTGTATATTAGTATATTAGTATTTTAAGTGTCATGTAGAGAACCTTAACACTTGTATATTAGTATATTAGTATTTTAAGTGTCATGTAAAGAACCTTAACACTTGTATATTAGTATATTAGTATTTTAAGTGTCATGTAGAGAACCTTAACACTTGTATATTAGTATATTAGTATTTTAAGTGTCATGTAGAGAACCTTAACACTTGTATATTAGTATATTAGTATTTTAAGTGTCATGTAGAGAACCTTAACATTTGTATATTTGTGTGTTAATATTTTAAGTGTCTTGTAGAGAACCTTAACACTTGTATATTAGTATATTAATATATTAGTATTTTAAGTGTCATATAAAGAACCTTAACACTTGTATATTAGTATATTAATATATTAGTATTTTAAGTGTCATATAAAGAACCTTAACACTTGTATATTAGTATATTAATATATTAGTATTTTAAGTGTCATATAAAGAACCTTAACACTTGTATATTAGTATATTAATATATTAGTATTTTAAGTGTCATATAAAGAACCTTAACACTTGTATATTAGTATATTAATATATTAGTATTTTAAGTGTCATATAAAGAACCTTAACACTTGTATGTTAGTATATTAGTATTTTAAGTGTCATATAAAGAACCTTAACACTTGTATATTAGTATATTAGTATTTTAAGTGTCATATAAAGAACCTTAACACTTGTATATTAGTATATTAGTATTCTAAGTGTCATGTAGAGAACCTTAACACTTGTATATTAGTATATTAGTATTTAAAGTGTCATGTAAAGAACCTTAACACTTGTATATTAGTATATTAGTATTTTAAGTGTCATGTAGAGAACCTTAACACTTGTATATTAGTATATTAGTATTTTAAGTGTCATGTAGAGAACCTTAACACTTGTATATTAGTATATTAGTATTTTAAGTGTCATGTAGAGAACCTTAACACTTGTATATTAGTATATTAGTATTTTAAGTGTCATGTAGAGAACCTTAACACTTGTATATTAGTATATTAGTATTTTAAGTGTCATGTAGAGAACCTTAACACTTGTATATTAGTATATTAGTATTTTAAGTGTCATGTAGAGAACCTTAACACTTGTATATTAGTATATTAGTATTTTAAGTGTCATGTAGAGAACCTTAACACTTGTATATTAGTATATTAATATATTAGTATTTTAAGTGTCATATAAAGAACCTTAACACTTGTATATTAGTATATTAATATATTAGTATTTTAAGTGTCATATAAAGAACCTTAACACTTGTATATTAGTATATTAATATATTAGTATTTTAAGTGTCATATAAAGAACCTTAACACTTGTATATTAGTATATTAATATATTAGTATTTTAAGTGTCATATAAAGAACCTTAACACGTGTATGTTAGTATATTAGTATTTTAAGTGTCATATAAAGAACCTTAACACTTGTATATTAGTATATTAGTATTTTAAGTGTCATATAAAGAACCTTAACACTTGTATATTAGTATATTAGTATTCTAAGTGTCATGTAGAGAACCTTAACACTTGTATATTAGTATATTAGTATTTTAAGTGTCATGTAGAGAACCTTAACACTTGTATATTAGTATATTAGTATTTTAAGTGTCATGTAGAGAACCTTAACACTTGTATATTAGTATATTAGTATTTTAAGTGTCATGTAGAGAACCTTAACACTTGTATATTAGTATATTAGTATTTTAAGTGTCATGTAGAGAACCTTAACACTTGTATATTAGTATATTAGTATTTTAAGTGTCATGTAGAGAACCTTAACACTTGTATATTAGTATATTAGTATTTTAAGTGTCATGTAGAGAACCTTAACACTTGTATATTAGTATATTAGTATTTTAAGTGTCATGTAGAGAACCTTAACACTTGTATATTAGTATATTAGTATTTTAAGTGTCATGTAGAGAACCTTAACACTTGTATATTAGTATATTAGTATTTTAAGTGTCATGTAGAGAACCTTAACACTTGTATATTAGTATATTAGTATTTTAAGTGTCATGTAGAGAACCTTAACACTTGTATATTAGTATATTAGTATTTTAAGTGTCATGTAGAGAACCTTAACACTTGTATATTAGTATATTAGTATTTTAAGTGTCATGTAGAGAACCTTAACACTTGTATATTAGTATATTAGTATTTTAAGTGTCATGTAGAGAACCTTAACACTTGTATATTATTATATTAGTATTTTAAGTGTCATATAAAGAACCTTAACACTTGTATATTAGTATGTTAATATTTTAAGTGTCATGTAGAGAACCTTAACACTTGTATATTAGTATATTAGTATTTTAAGTGTCATGTAGAGAACCTTAACACTTGTATATTAGTATATTAGTATTTTAAGTGTCATGTAGAGAACCTTAACACTTGTATATTAGTATATTAGTATTTTAAGTGTCATGTAGAGAACCTTAACACTTGTATATTAGTATATTAGTATTTTAAGTGTCATGTAGAGAACCTTAACACTTGTATATTAGTATATTAGTATTTTAAGTGTCATGTAAAGAACCTTAACACTTGTATATTAGTATATTAGTATTTTAAGTGTCATGTAGAGAACCTTAACACTTGTATATTAGTATATTAGTATTTTAAGTGTCATATAAAGAACCTTAACACTTGTATATTAGTATATTAGTATTTTAAGTGTCATGTAGAGAACCTTAACACTTGTATATTATTATATTAGTATTTTAAGTGTCATATAAAGAACCTTAACACTTGTATATTAGTATGTTAATATTTTAAGTGTCATGTAGAGAACCTTAACACTTGTATATTAGTATATTAGTATTTTAAGTGTCATGTAGAGAACCTTAACACTTGTATATTACTATATTAGTATTTTAAGTGTCATGTAAAGAACCTTAACACTTGTATATTAGTATATTAGTATTTTAAGTGTCATGTAGAGAACCTTAACACTTGTATATTAGTATATTAGTATTTTAAGTGTCATGTAGAGAACCTTAACACTTGTATATTAGTATATTAGTATTTTAAGTGTCATGTAGAGAACCTTAACACTTGTATATTAGTATATTAGTATTTTAAGTGTCATGTAGAGAACCTTAACACTTGTATATTAGTATATTAGTATTTTAAGTGTCATGTAGAGAACCTTAACACTTGTATATTAGTATATTAGTATTTTAAGTGTCATGTAGAGAACCTTAACACTTGTATATTAGTATATTAGTATTTTAAGTGTCATGTAGAGAACCTTAACACTTGTATATTAGTATATTAGTATTTTAAGTGTCATATAAAGAACCTTAACACTTGTATATTAGTATGTTAATATTTTAAGTGTCATGTAGAGAACCTTAACACTTGTATATTAGTATATTAGTATTTTAAGTGTCATGTAGAGAACCTTAACACTTGTATATTAGTATATTAGTATTTTAAGTGTCATGTAGAGAACCTTAACACTTGTATATTAGTATATTAGTATTTTAAGTGTCATGTAGAGAACCTTAACACTTGTATATTAGTATATTAGTATTTTAAGTGTCATGTAGAGAACCTTAACACTTGTATATTAGTATATTAGTATTTTAAGTGTCATATAAAGAACCTTAACACTTGTATATTAGTATATTAGTATTTTAAGTGTCATGCAAAGAACCTTAACACTTGTATATTAGTATATTAGTATTTTAAGTGTCATGTAGAGAACCTTAACACTTGTATATTAGTATATTAGTATTTTAAGTGTCATGTAGAGAACCTTAACACTTGTATATTAGTATATTAGTATTTTAAGTGTCATATAAAGAACCTTAACACTTGTATATTAGTATATTAGTATTTTAAGTGTCATATAAAGAACCTTAACACTTGTATATTAGTATATTAGTATTCTAAGTGTCATGTAGAGAACCTTAACACTTGTATATTAGTATATTAGTATTTTAAGTGTCATGTAGAGAACCTTAACACTTGTATATTAATATATTAGTATTTTAAGTGTCATATAAAGAACTGTCATCATCATTTCCATTTTCTTACAATGTGTGAACTTGCTTAGTTTACATGTTTAACTGCCTTTAGCCTTGGTCATGGGTGAAAATATCCATAAACTACTTTACTTTCACAATTCATATTTATTTGCCCTATGTGCTGGCTCCAAAATTCCAGATGCTGCTAATTTTATGCAATTCCAGATTGACAGCCAATTTAAGTAGTTAACATTTTCAGATTTAAATATCTCTCACCCACTGGAAAATATTTGAAAATTTGATTTCTCTTGAAGCATATTTACCATTTGTTTGTTAAGTCCATTTATTTATTTATTTGTCTTTGTTTACCAGGAAAATCCAGCTGGGCACTGAACCCGTTTTCATTGTAGGCTGAGGAAGAAAAAGCCCAGATTTACAAAAAATATGAAAAAGAGTTATAAAAATAAAAATATAAAACAGAATCATAAAAGAAGTATCTATATCTGTGGTACTAATTTATGGTAACTTGTACACTACACTCATATTTAACTAGTGTACAAAACCATAGAATATAGAAGTGCAACAGCAGAATATAAATGTGAAAAAAGTTTCTAATGAATACTAGTTATGTTATAAAAATGACTGCTAGAAGTAGCAAGTCGATTTAAAAATAAGTATAGTTAACTCTAGTACAACTAGAGCGAGTATACGAATAGTTAATAATAAAAATATTTTGTAAATAATTCTATCCATTATGTACAATTTATTTACACAGGTGGGACTCTTGCACAAGTTTGGTATTTGATTGTATGTGTTTTCCATTTAGTGACGAGGATAGCTGCATTCAGGTTTCTGTTCAAATTTATTTTACTAACAGTCTCTTTTGGAGAATAAGAATGTATAGTTTGCCATCTGGTGACAGAACTTGTTGCTACAACATATACAGACTAAAACCTTGCATATTTGCAAAACAGAGGATTTTGATTGAGTCACCGATCATAACTTGGTTATGTGTTTGAGGCATGGATGCCAAGAAATTCACCTCCCAAGCTTGAATCATAGCATCCATGTCAAGATCACATCATTTTAAGTTATGATCGGCTATTCAATCATAATTCTTTGTACTGCATGGAGATCTGTCCACTCCATGTACTAGTAATCACAGAAAAATGAAATAAAAAAAACTGAGAAGTGTTGTGCTTCATTTGAATGTAGTTAGGAACCACTTTGAGTCTTTATGTATTCCCTGAGTAAGGGAAGCAGCTGGTTCCCAAATATATTTTATGGAGTGCAATGTAGACACCAGACAGAACTGGAGTTTAAATTAACCCATTTTGTGTTCTGCCGGTGGTGTTTATGCTCAGATATGAGTTAAATAACACC
>NC_056737.1:803512275-803684775 GCF_019279795.1 Protopterus annectens | reverse complement strand
CGACACCCATGCAGACGGACAATAGGGGTATGACTGCTGAATCCTACACAAATGCACTTTATAAGCACTTACACAAGTGCATGGATCGTGCTATCCCTAACAGAACCAAGAAGCTATTCTCCAAAAAAATGAATTTGGTGGTCCCCTGCTATAAACAAACTCTACAACAGAAGAAAGAAACTGTTCCAAAAAAGAGTAAAATCCCATGATTGGAGGAACTCCTTGGTCAGCCTCAGTAAGAAGCTGAGATCCCTCATAAAATCCTCCAAAGCTAGTTATGAAAACAAAATCACCACTGATTCTAAAGACAGCCACAAAGCATTCTATAGCTATGTCAAAAATCTCAATGGCAACACTCAGATCTGCTCTGAGTTACAGCACAATGGCACTAAATATACAGAACAAATTGTTATTGCCAGCATCCTAGCAGATAGGTTCAGTGCTAACTTTACCCCCCTCTCACCCCCTAAAGGACCCATCTCTATACCAGAAGAATGCAAAGTTCCTGTAATAATGGCTGCACAGGTAAAAAACACACTCTCCAAAGCCTAGAACACAGCATTCATGGGACCTGACAACATCTCAGGCTGCATTCTACATGAACTATAGAACAAACTGGCACCCCACCTAAGTACCATGTTCAATCTTAGCCTCACCTCAGGCTTTGTGCCCACTGAATGGTGCCCAGCGATGGTTATCCCACTCCACAAAGGGGGAGCCACCACAGACCCCGGGAACAACCACCCCATTAGCCTGATGAGCCTGGTCTGCAGGCCATGGAACATATCATCATGGAACATATAAACAAAGACATTGGTAATCTACAAACTCTGGACCCTACCCAGTTCAGGTTTGTAAAAGGCAGATCATGTCTCCTAAACCTGATAGACTTCTTTGAAGCAGTCACCAAAGCTGTAGACAAGGGTAAGGTGGTTCACACAGCCTATTTAGATCTCACCAAGGCTTTTGACACCTTCCCCCACTCTGGAATTATAGATAAACTCACTAAACTAGGTATAAATCTCTATGTCACAAGATGTGTTGCCAAATGGCTCACTGACAGAACCCACACTGTGAAAGTAGCAGACTCCAAATCCGACTTCAGACCAGTGACAAGTGGAGTACCACAGGGTTCAGTCCTGGGTCCTCTCCTGTTTGGTATCTACTTCTCTGAAGTACAGGCTAACACAGAGGGTCTTTGGCTAACAAAGTTCGCAGATTACTGCAAACTAGGAGCCATAATCAAAACTCCTAACAATGTGGACATTCTACAAAAGGGGCTCACTGAGACAGATGCCTCTTGTCAAAGCCATGGCCTCAAGCTCAATGCCAAAAAGTGCATTGTCATCCCCTTTGGTAAAAACTCTGTACCCATGAACTACCACATAGGTGGTAATCTAATTAACACCGAAAGTGTGACAAGAGACCTTGGGACACAGGTGGACAGTAGTCTCTCCTTTGATAATCACATCGCCACAGTGGTCAGGAAATCCTTCTACATGGCACACCTCATCACAAAAGGTTTCTCATCCAGGAAAAAAGAGGTCATTGTTCCCCTCTACTCGTCACTCATTAGACCCATTATAGAGTACAATACCCCTTTTGGTATGTACCTCACAAGACATCTACAACAACTGGAAAGGCTGCAGAAATACCTCACAAAGATGATTACTGGCCTCAAACAGATGCCCTACGCAGACCATCTCAAAAAACTCCAGCTTTACTCCATCGCATATTGCCTACTCAGAGGCAATCTCTGCCTAACATACAAAGCTATGTCAAACCCAGAGCTGTTGGACATGCTCCACTTAAAGAAATCCTAATCCCTCCGAGCTACATGCTCTAGGGATCTAAACCTGGTCACCACAATAAACAGAACATGTTTGAGGGATAGATTCCAGTCCCAGAGACTCCCAATACTCTGGAACAAACTACCTATCTATAATCAGACAAAGCACTCTTCAAGAAAAATCTTGATAATTGGATGAGAAATAGGAAATTCACCCCGGGGATCACTTCTGAGGCTCTGCTCGACAGTGGGACAGGAAAATAATTCTCTTGGATGGAGAAAGCCAGGGTACCTTTTTGGCTAGGCTTATATAGGCCCTAGGGCCAATAGCCTAGTACCTACCTATGAAACTATATGGTTGAAATCATATGATCGAATTTTATAATGTTGATCATTCAACAAAACAAAAAAAAAACAAAAACAACCTAAAATAAATATATGCAGGGGGGCTAGCACCCCTACACCCCCCACTACTTAAATATATGAACTCTGAGATTGCACTACAGCGAGGAAAAGGAAAATCTCCTGTTCCGTGCTGTATGCCGATCTCTGTGCAGAATTTCAAACTTTTAAAAGTTTGATCATATGATCTCCGACCATATGCAATTCGAAGTTTTAAGCTTCGACATTCTGCATGAGACCCATCTAGATATATCTATATCTATATCTATATCTATATCTATATCTATATCTATAGGGAACACATTAGCTCAACCTCCATTACAAAGTTATGCTGCTGCTGTAGCATAGCACCAACACTGAAGATGCTCCCATGAGCAAAGGAAAATGAACCAGGTTCCTGCCAAGATACCTGGATAGAGTTACCATAACTGCTCTCATATGGACTGTTTTTTATAGACTGGTGGGATGTACTGACAGTAATACTGCCCAAAAAAGGCCTGTACTGTGCCATGAGTAGAGTTGTGATCTCGGCCATAGAGTATGGGGTCCATACAAGATGCAGTTGAGTACTATTAAGTTTCTGAAATGAGTTGCTCATTCCTGCATACTCTAGCAGGCAATGATGACCTACAATATGTAGATCCATTTCCTACAAGGATCATTGTGCCACTCTGTTCCCAAATCTAGTGCAAGTATGCAAGTACATAAACTGCAGCCTGCACAATCCAGCCTGATGTGCACCTTTACTGATGTATTCTCAGGGCACCTGCTGAGCTTTTTCTACAGAGGGTGCACAGTACAATGCAATGGTATACCCTTGGTGTTCATGCATAACCCTCCTCAATAGCAGCTTATGTGCTCTTGTAACATACCCTACCGGTCAAATGGCATAATAACACAGATGGATAAAAGCAATATGTTGCTAACAAAGTAAAGATAAAAAAGAAAAATATGCTCCTCCCAATAGAATGAAATAAATACACTGCTATTTATTTGCATTTATTTACCAGGAAAGTCAGACTGGGCTTGGAATCCCTTTTCAATGGAGACCCAGGAGGAAAGCACTCCAGAGATACAAAAGTACAAACAAACAATATACAAGAAACATAATCTTAAAAGTACATAAATCCATGGCACTCAATGATGGCAAGATGTGCATTTCAATTGTATTTCTATAAATATGAATATAGAAGGGGAACAGCAGAGTAATAAAGGTATAACCAGGTTCTAAAGAATGCTAGTTATGTTGTAAAAATGAGTGTTACAAAATGTGCTTAAAGTGAGTATAGTTAATTCTAGTAAGGTTAGCATATGTGACTACAGGAACAGTCATTGGATCAAATTTTAAGTGTTTTTGTAAGATAAAATCAGATAGACTACACATTTAGATACAGAACTATTTGCCCCATGTGACTCATTTCAACCCATATAACAAAAGAGCATTTAAACAATTTATGACTACATCTTGCCTTTAAGTCTAAGGGTTGATTCCCTTTGCCAGTAATTGCTTACTGTGCAACTCAAGAGTAAATTACTTCGGCAAAGTGTTCCCAGGCCAGTCTTACAAAGATGTGGTTGTGCCTCCGGTAACATATTCCTATACTTGTTGATGCTGCTGTGCTGTGGGCTTCTTCAGTGCTTTTTATACACTTGGGTGGACAGCTCACAGCATTCTGTGTTCCTTAAGTATAATATCCACACTGTATAAATGCCCCTATATAAGTCATATGGTACACAATGCACAATGGTACCTTTTACATACATTGACTCCTGTCCTGAGTGTCCCCTGCACTATTCTCCACTGTAGGGTGCACACTGCCCATGTAATGTTCTCCCTACCAGCTGATAAACCCCCAGCCCTGAGAACTATGTGATTTATTAACAGGTTCTCACTGTGCTGTTGAAATGAGCCTGCACTAAAATGCTGTTCACTGCACCACTCATTTCACACTATTGCACACTGAAGTAACTGTGTGATGTTTCTGACTGAGAACTATGTGATTTATAGCAGGTTCTCACTGTGCTGTTGAAATAAGCTGGCACTATAATGCTGTTCAGTACACCACTCATTTCATACTATTGTGCACCGAAGTAACAGTATGGTGTTTCCATCAATACTATGGAAAACTAAGACATTTATCAACTACAATAGGTATGTAGTAAAAGATGGCATTTCTGAATTCACTACCCAAATTACTATGTGGATAATATGTACTATTATGTATGAATCGATAGCCTAGAAATTTGAAATGTGTGCTGTGTCCATGTGTCCTTTATGGTTCAGTGTTTCCTCTTCATTCAGTACCTTCTTACTAGTGTTTCAGATATTTACTCCACTTTAATACCCAGCTTTCTACCCAAAATTTTAGTTGGCAGTGTATCACCACTCAGACAGATGCAACAATAAGTGTATGCTATGCAGATCATTCTAGAGCTATTAACAAGCCATGGGCACATTTCTGTGCCACATGTAAACACTCTCCTCCAGTTTTCTAAATGGCAAGTATGAAATACCAGTTTCTCCCCTTCCTCCATTGTTTAAATAATTCCTAAACATTTCCAGCCCATTAGGCCTTCCTTGAGGACATGCATGCTGGGATTATAATCAGTCCATCACCCACTCCAACTTTCTACACCCAAAATAAGTTGGTACCTAGACAAATTTTGTATCAGCTAATCATGGCCTAAGTCATTTAGGTATCAAAACCCTGGGTGCACTGTGATTGCTTTCCACTCATCCAGCAGTTGCAGCATGAGGTATATAGCATTAAATATGCTAGTTTCCTGCTGCACTGAGATGCATATGTGGCACACACTCCTTTGTGAAGGCAGTATGAGTAAACACCTCATTTCCAGTATGTGTTGCATACTAAACATTCTGAAAAATATCCAGATATTAACAGGGCTAAGATTCATAGTGAAAGATAAAACCATGTAATTCCTACTATGAATTGTTCAATTGGGCAGTTTGAACTGCTCAACTGAGTACTCAGCCAGTGTAGTAGATATTGCATGCTTTTAACAGACCACACACACCGCAGTAAAGAAGCACAGTGCCACACAGATACATGCACACAAACACACCCACAAGCCATTTAGTACCACTTTGACTTTGCACACCTCAAATGACTGTGAAGCCCATGTGAATAAATAAATGGCCTACAGTAATGTATTTCAGCTCATTGCTCATTCAGTGTAAGTCATTGTTACTCCCTACAGCAATGCACACCAAAACACACAAGCATACACCAACACATGCATGCATACACATGCCAACACACACCATGTCCACCAGTTATAACCATTTTATAGACTATACACACCTCAGATGTCTGAGTAATGTATTACAGTTCATTGCTGTCAGATGCATACTATGCAAACCACTCCAACCTCAACACATGCTTATAATTACAAACAGAACATGTGCACATGCACACACATATAGATGAACCCAACAATTACAATCACATTATTAAGTTTATACATGTCGGATGTCTGTGATCGAATAAACAAATATGTAAATAATGGCCACAATAATTTATTTCACCTTGCTGTTGTGAGCTGCATGCAGAGCAAACCACTGCAAAGCCCTCTACATGCACATACCTACAGCAACTTTTATGATTGTGTGCCTCTCAGATATTTGCTTATGGTCAAATGAATGAATAAATAAATACATAAATAATGGTGATAGCAATGTGTTTCAGCTACTTGCTGTCATTTACATACAATGCGACTCACTGGAACTACACTGCATGCACCAATGTACACAAAGAAATCCATACATCCAGATAAGCCCAGCATTTAAAGCCACTTTGTCAGATGTCTATGATGCTCTGGTAAATTAAATAGCTTATTGTGGTCCCCTGTTTATTTCAGCTCATTGCTGTCATAAAAAACAGTGCGACACATTGCAACTACCCCACATACACTCACACAAACACACATGCACATTTGTATACATACATTTATATACACACAGACACATGCCTGTCAAGTACAGCCACTTTGACTGGGTGCACCTCAAATGTCTGTGATGAGATGAATGAATAAATTCATAATTTCTATATTACTGCATTTCATCTTGTTCCTGACTGATCATACAGTGCAAGCCATTGCAACTGCACACACACATACAGAGATATAGCCAGCAATCACAGCCACATTATTGATCATGTACACTTCCAATGTTTAAGACCAAATGGATAGATGAATAAAGAAATAGTCACAGCAGTGTAGTTCAGTACATTATCTTCAGATGCACACAGTCTGATCCACTCTAGCCTCATGCAGCATGCAGACACATACATCACACACTTGAATATACATATAGATACACACATACACAGATGTGCCCCACCAGTTACACCCACTTTGACTGTACACTTCAAATGTCTGATTGTGATGCTCATTTCAAAACTGGGCCACAGTAATGTATTTCAGGTCATTGTTGTCACACTCTTACACTGCTACCTACTCCAACCCCTTACAGGTGTGCACACCACATACATTCATATACTCTCACACAGATGTGCCCACCATTTAGATCCATTTTGTTGACTTTGTACACTTTGGCTGTCTGTCTGAAATAATGGCCATAGTATGTGTTTTAGAACTGTTGTCAAAAAATACTGTGGAAAACACTGCAACCCCCTGCGTGCACACACAAACAAATGCAAATGCATACCCATGCATACATATACACAAATGGATGAGACCACCACTTACAACCATTTTATTGACTCTGTATAGTTCAGATGTCCAACTGTGATCAAAGGAATGAATAAATACATAAACTCTAGTCCTAGTGATGCACCCTTGCTTGTTAATGTCAGAGATATACACAACAGTCACTGCAACTCCCCCCAAACACACACAGATGTGCCTACTAATTACAGTCATTACTTTGACAGTACATACCTCGGCTATTTGTGATCAAATGAATGACCGAATATAGAAATAATGGCAACAGCATGCATGTATGTATGCTTTTTGCTATCAGATGCACACACTGCAACCCCCCCCCACACTTAAACACACACATTCACAAGCACAAGTACATGCATACACTTTGAAACAGCTGTTCCCATCAGTTAGAGATATTTTGACTCTCTACACCACCAATATCTGATTGTAGTGCTCGACTGAACAGTGAAATAAAACTGGCAACAATAACTAAGAAAAACAATGATGTTAGGTGTACAAATAACCAAAACACCCCAGAGACCTGAAGACAATCCAGATATAATTTTGAATGCTTTCTTTTCTAAGAGAATGGGGCATCATCAAAATAAAACTGTCCTATACAAGCAAGGTTTACATTGAATGGAAAAAGAACACATGCACAATTACATCATTCATTCGGCTAGCTTATGCACAATTACATCATTCATTTGGCTAGCTTATCAACTTTAAGCTGAAAAACACAAATTGGATCCTCAAAATTCTAGGATAATTTAAAAACAGCCCAGCCTAGTGAGCTAACCTTTTTAATATAAATTTGAAGTCTACATGTGGACTACTATGTATGCATGGAGTTCCTAGTTCCAAAACTGGAAAACTGACTACATTTTTAAGTAAAAACAAAATAATAACAAATTTCTAATAATATTTTTATCACTGGGGGGATAGGGGCAGCCTAGTATGTTTATAAAAATATCAGATACTAGTTTCATTTCTTTGTACTCTGTCTGCCAAATACACCTATTCTGATGGGGTATAAGTAGTATGACTGTGAGGAAATGGCAAAATGTCAACAAATAATGGCATTTATAGTTTATTCACACTTATCCGACTATCACTTCCCCCCACTTATATGCACAATACGATTCTTTCCATGCCAGATCAATGGTTGTTTGACCATCGCAATCATTTGATCACAGTTAGCCATTTTCATCCACAGACTGCCTCTTTATCCACAAATTATTCCCACTTTACTATGTCCACCTTAGTGGTCAGAGTGTGATCATTAAAAACTGCCAAAATAATGTATTTTGGCTTGTTTCAGTCTCATTCCTAACCATACTAAGTCAAATCAGTGCTTATTTAATTGTGAGCAAAATGCAGTGCTTATTTAATTGTGATCAAAATGCAGGAGTCAGTCACTTTCTTCTGCTGACTGCCTCTATAACCATAGTTATAGACACTCCATTGATTAAGTACACCACAAATGTCTGATTACTGTGTTAAATTTTTTGATCCCAATGTAATTCAGCTTGTTTTGCACAAACATACATTACTTCTGCCAAACCAGATTAAAGACTGTAACTCAGATAAAATAGCTGGTTTCTGTCACATTCATATACAAACTAAGTGCCCATCAACTAAAGCCACATTATTTACATTTACTATGTACATCCCAAATAACTGTGATCAAAAAGAAAACCTCGCCATTGTAATATATTTCAACTTTTACACAAACATGCACAAGCACCCAGACAGCTGGGATTAATAATACTCATCCACAGATTTCCTCAGTGGTCACCAATGATATTCACCTTGATTGCATACACATCAAATGTCTGATTGTGATGTAACATAATGTCAGCAGTAATGTATTCAACTTGTTTCACTCAAGTACACGCTGTCTTTGCCAAGCCAGAGCAGTGACTGTTTTGTTGCAATTAAACAACAGTAGAGGTTGGTCACTTTCATCCACATACTTCCTCCTTATCTGTGAGTTAAAGCTACTTTGACTGTATACATCTGAAGATGTCTGATTCTTTGCAAATAATGCATTTCTGCTTGTTTCATACAAGAATATACTAGCCCTACCAAGCCAGATCAAAACTGTTTAACCATAGGTGAGGTACATCACTTTTGTATACACACTGCTTCTATGCTCACCAGTAATGGCCACATTATTGACTATGTATACCTCCGGTATGTGATTGTGATCAACTTAAATAATATCTAATATATTTCAGTTTAATATTATCAGATACAAACAGTACAATCAACAGTAGAACCCCCTGCACTGAAACATTCTACACACATATACACTTTGCCTCATAAAGCCAGCATGATGTTTAGTTACATTCACATATGCATATACATATCTCCATCCCAAGGATTCATATTTTCAGTGCAAAATGTTATGTCTAAAGTAACATACTTACTTGTGTTGTTAGTAATACACACCATGCCTCATAAGTACCATTAATGGACATTTTAATAGTAATCGGTAAAAAGGAAATGCATTGCCTGCATCTAGCATCTTTTCCCAGAAGATTTACCACCTCTTTTTGCAAACAATAAGTGAATAAATTCAAAAATTGCATCCAGTTCTATTGCAGGAGTTTTGATAACACTTGTCCCGGTTTTAACAATATCACAGCAACTTTGAGCAGTTGGAGAAAGTCACTTTAGAGGTAATTGGCTTTCTGGCTTTATGCTTTGCTTAAAAATCGCCTTTTTGCTGTATTTTGCATTTTGCAGCAACAATATTCTAAAGAGTCTAATGCATTATTTTCATTAAAAAAATGGAAGTTCAACTCCTTTCTATTCAGGACAGGTACATTATCCAAAGAAATGGACCTGACTAGAAAGCACAAATGGCACTACTGTTTGCTGAAAGGAGGGGGACAAAGAAATGGAGTGTCTGTAATGGGGGAATTTCAATAAATTGTGAAGTTGGGGAGGATAATTTTGAATACTGGTGGAAAGGGGGACTAGCAACCAGCTTCTGCTTTACGGATACAATACAAAAGATGGCAGTCATTCAGTCTCCAAGCTCAAATACTTTTTATGTCAAACTGAAGCACTGGAGAGGCATGACACAGCCCCTTGTAACTTTTTTTTTTGCTCAGATATGAACTTTCTAGAGACTTGATTTTTAAGTGGGAAGTTTTGGCTTTAATAGTGTATGCATATGCTTTATATTTGTAGTATGAAATTTTATTTTACATTAAAATTAATAGAAGATGCAGTCCATGTTTCACTTCATTTTTTAACTCTCTCTTTTAAAATTAGTAAATACCTGGTTTGTGGTGTTTTAAATAGGATGGATGTTTTAGGGTTTTTTTTCTGATACGTCTCAAAGAAGGAAGGGTTCCTCTTGCCAGCTACCATGCTTACCAGAGGGTTAGATAAAAGGGCTATAATTTTATCAGGATATTCCAAGAATAGTGAACCCATCGTGTTAGTACATTATCTGGGCCTTGCTAATGTTTGAATGACATGACTTTTTTAGTTAATTGTAAGAAGTTGAAGCTAATCAGTTGTGTCCATGAGTAAACTAGGCATACTAGACAAACATGTTTTAATGCAATGGTTGTGTTACCTAACCTTGTGAAGCTGGATTGTACACGTTCATCGGTTTTCATTTGCTTTAATCTAATTCTCTATATGCAATAAAAAATCTAAATATCAGCAACAGTAAACATTATTTTAGTTGTGAATACAAGATACTTTACACACCTGACTGTGTGGTTTCTAAATAGCTTTATGCAGATTATAAACTTATTTAAAACTGTACAATACCAGCAATTATAAGAGCAGGAAAAGTATGTCAGATTGTGACATTTATCAAATACATGTGTACTTTCTCACTCCTCTTCTCCACCAAATGGTCTTAACTTGTCTATAAGATTTACACCAAAGAATGAACACCTGTTTAATGCAATGAGGTCATCATACAACTGATTGTTACAGACAGCCTAAAGCCACGCCTTTCTTAAATAAACCTCATTTGGTTCCCCATGTGATACAGGCCTTTTTATAAATACTTGCCTTAATCTCATTACAGTATCTCTGCTCTCTCACATGCTTTTAACAAGGATAGAGCTGAAATCAAAAGGCGGAGCATCCAAAGCAGTTTCAATACTTCACACTTATAGTGGCTTCATAATTATCTTTTGAGTTTGTTTCTTCTCAACAATATCTTTCATATCAAAGTATCAAAATGAATAAAAGAATAAAGGAAAAATGTGATTTCCTAAAATGCAATGAAACAGAACATCAGAGATTTATGCAATTGTAGCCACATGTTGAATACTTGTTTAGAACCCGAACCTTATTCATTCAATGTTCCTTATGGTAAAATAAGTACATAAGCAGCTCCAAGAGCTGCCATTTATGACTTGAAATGTGCATAAGATAAAAATATTATCTGCACTTTTATCCCCACTCCCATGCTGCTGCAGTTTATCTCTGCATCGTACATCCCCTCAGTTAAATGGAGCCATGCAATGTGCATTCACTGTGTCCTGCAGCTACAGAAAATTCCATAAAAATACAAACAATGCTGTGTTCTATAACTATCGCTGCATAAAAAACTTTCTGCCTAACTAATTCCTTAATATAACAACAGTAAACAGAGTGACTGCAAGAAATATGGTACATGGTGCATACCGAACATAGCTGTAATGGATTATTTTGTTACTGACACAAAGCTGAATGATTTGAACTGGCAAAAAGCAGCTCAAACTGCCAGGTGGAGGAAGCTGGGAGGGAGTTCCAATCCAGGTTTGCCCATTCTGGAATGATGGAAGCTCTTTGGCTCCCCCAAATTAGTGATACCTATAAGAATGTAGAGGTATCACTTCTGAGTACCAGCTCAGTGAGCCCACAGAGCACAGAGGTGTGCCACATAGATAAAACATTGGCACATGTGCCACTTTGCAAGCAAGCCTCTAACAGCAGGATTGGCAGACTTGCTAGTTCCCTAATTGCGCTGTGAAATGACCTTATGCTGTGCATGTACAACAATTCTTTCCTGTACCTAGAGTAAAAAAATAAATAAATAAAAATACCAAAAGCATACCTCTCAGCATCTGAGGAAATATAAAGGACTGATTGCATTCCCTGATCAGGAAATGAATGGCCCATAGGACTCTTGGTCTCTGTAGTGAGCCTGACTCTTGGACTTAAAGGACAAACAAATGAGCAAGCTAGAGGTACAGGAATGGAGATCTGTTGAGCAAATCCTGCAAACAGTAAAAAAAAAAAAAAAGAAAAAGAAAGTTCAGATTAAGAGGAAACCTTGTTTTTACAGGGGAAAGGAAGAGTGTAAATTTACTACAGTCTTAATGATTCCCATGATGGGAAGGTACAATCTAGGGCAGTAGGAATCAGTGAGGTATTATATTATCTAGACGGCTGAATATTATCAGCTTTATATATGCTCCCACCAACTCCATTCCTCCACTGCTGTCCAGAAAATGCAGTGCATCATCTACTAATCCAGAATCCACTAAGGAAGTGCATGCTTCTACACAACCACAATTCCAGCTGGAATTCACCTGCACATCTTGGCAGACATGCTGTCTCCAGTGCCCCAAGTTGCAAATGCTATTGTCTAAAGTTTCCCCAAAGGTTGAGCTCTTGCAGAGACTGACACTGCCAAACTCTGGCTCCCAGGATGATTGAGCTGATGCTGGCCACTCGAGCCCATCTATCCTGACTAGCTCTTCCAGCATCTAGGCTGCTAGCTGAATGCAGATAATTATCTACGGTCTAGTCTGAGACAAAATATCTATGACACAGAGGCAGCTGCCAGCATGGGATGCTTACAGCAAATATCCTCAGAGTGGCTAAAATAATGGCTAATCCTTTGTCTTTTTTATAAAATAAGGTTTCACCAAGGACAATCTCTGTAAAGAGGACTGTAATTAGTAAACCTATAGTATATAGACCATTACGCTTAACTGTCTCTAATTCTGCCTCATATTTTGCCCTGTCCCTCATAAATGTATTCATTTTGTAGTAAATTGCCAAGGTTTACAGTATTACAGTTTCATACTTACTGTTCAAAAGTGTATGTCGATGCAAAACCTGATCTGTGAATTAGAGAAACATTTAAAATTTGCTCCTGATTTTAGGCCTTTGTCTCCCCATTATGTAGACATTGAGAGATGTGATTCATATGAATAGAAGTCGAATAAAAAATGAGTTACATTAATAGTGCCATAAAATATCTAAGTGCAGTATGCCTGGATATGTGAAATATAAAATAGAATGCTAGACTACTATTAAAGAAGCATACTTAGTATGTTCTAAAACATTCTTAACTATGTATATCAACTTTGTCATCTTTCTGTTGTATTCTTGAGCTGAGCCTGAAAAATGGTTCATTACGATAATTTTTCTAACCCAGTTAAATGAAAATAAATAAAAAATAAACATTTTTTCCATCAGAACATCTAACAGTAATATTGTCAGATAATTTTTCTATGGAAACATATATTTTTTTCAAGATAACACTTTTGTAAATGTGCAGTTTCACCATGCTTTATATTTTAAAGTTTTCAAAATAAAGTTATAATTGTTCTGGTTATCAGATGAAACCATCAAGAAACAGACTATAAACATTTGGGTGAATTATGCAGTTTACTCAGTGTACTGACCGTTATTGTGAAATAAAATCTGTATCTGCTGGACAAATTCAAGTTTGTTTTTTTCCTCTAAGTATAAGCCCACCCTGACAACCCAAGCAAATACTAATTATAAACGGTAAGTCTATTTAATCTTTCACTAAATCAAGTCTTTTTTCTTCCTTATCACCATTTTCCCACCAACTTAACTCATTTGTGTTACATTCCCCTTTATTTGTTCTGGCAGCAATTTTCTTAAGCCTCTTTGCAAATATTTACGTTACATCCATGAAGATTCAAGGTGCTCGATTTGTGCACAGTGATAAGGTTTACAAGATCAGTGCATACTGGAGAAAAACTGGTTCTTGTCTTCTGTATTTTGGTCTGCAAACACCCAAACATATCATCCAGCAGCACCATGGAACCGTAGTAGAATTGGGCTTGTAGATTTAGTTTATTAGAACCACCATTTAAAGCACAGCCACTTTGTAGCCTTACTGTTTCCTTTCAATAAACTTACTTCACTGATTTCTTATCTGGCAGTTTCAGAAGAACATCCCATAGGCATGGAAACCAATCTCAAAGTGCAAAGTATAATTTCTTTACATCTGTGTGCAATCACAAAACAAATTCCAAGAAGAGTAGGGAAGTGTAATATTTAGATGTTCCCTGATATCCAGTGTGTTTTGATGAATGTTTGCAAAACTGTTTGCTTGTCTTCTCCAAAACAATATTTGGGATGCTGAATGTAGCCTTAAAGATACTTTATTGATGGTTAACATTTTATTTTGTTCATGTATTATTACATCTGCTCAAAAAGTAAATGGGATGTTCCTACATGGACTATTTGCAGCCACTATATCCTAATAAATAAATGAGTACAATAAAAAAATACAAAAAAAAGAAAAATTATGCAGTACACTGAAGAAAAATACATTCATCTGTAGTTCAGCTGAAACACAATCAATATTTAAGACAAAAAGAATTCTATTTATAGTACTTTTATCTTGGTGATTTATACATTGTGTGCTCAAAACCTGCAGTAAAGTGACTCAACATGTAAATACTTGACATCATCCAGTATGCTTACCCTCACCTACATGCATGCTAGAAACTGCATGCATCAGTTTTAAGAATCTGTTGGGCATTAGTAGTACTTTGGTGGTACTTGTTGTTTCAGGCTGGAGAAGTGAGTATCTTTATGTCCTGGTGAACTGCATGTAGGTGGCTGTTATCCAAATGCTTTATTTCTGAAAATACAGAATACGGTAAAGTGCAAGAAAAAAGTGTTGAAAAGGCATAAACTGTCCATTGTTTCAGTGGAGTGATTCCATATGACAGGAGCACTTAGATGATATAAGTCCTGCTAACATTCAGACAGCTCTTGTGCCAAAGTAAATATTTCTGAATGGAAGTCATTGAAGATGCAATCCCAAGTGATCTGTGCTTCAGTAAGGAGGACTTTCTGATACAGAGTACAATAAATCATGAAGCATTCAATAGAATAAGTTCATAGGAGGTTACTAATCTATTGGCCCTAGGGCTTTTATAAGCCTAGCTATGTTATACCCTTGTTCTGTTATTGAATAAGTTGTATGGTCTATATTTGCAGCGCGAGTCTATGATCAGCACTGACTGCCCTTATCCAAGAGGGACATAGGTGACACCCTTGGGGTAAATTTATGGTCTTCCATCCAGTTGTCTAAGTTACACTTAAATAGGGTCATTGAGAAGCTCTGTTTTACATGAATTGGGAGTTTGTTCCAAAGGAGTGTCAATCTCTGGGAGACATATCTGTCTTTAAAGCATATCCTGTTAATGTTGCAGGCTAGGTTAAGATCCCTAGAGCGAGTGAATTTTGTGCCATTTGACTTGCAGATGTGCTGCATTTCCATTAGGGCAGGGTCTGAGACTGCTTTGAAGGCCAGGCACAAGTCATCTCTCACCAGCCTATACGATGCAGAGTACAGAGACAGTACTTCAGTCTGTCCATGTAGGTCATGTGTTAAAGACCCTGAATTTTCTTGGTGAGAAAATTCCGAGGTCTCTCCAGCTGCTGCAGGTGTCTGGTGAGGTACACACAAAAGGAGAGTTGTACTCTATTTGTGGTCTGATGAGGAATGAGTACAGGGGAATTATAACATTCTTAGCTCTAGATATGATGCTCTTACTTATGAGATGTGCAACACAGAAGGCCTTCCTTACCACTGTGGACACATGATGATTGAAGCTAAGGTTGCTATCAACCTGTGTTCTCAAATCTCTCACCACAGTGTTTGAACTAAGGGAGTACTGTTAATATTGTAATTTGCAGGGACTTCCCCTTTGCTGAAAGGGATAATAACTCATTTTTTGCATTTAGTTTAAGTCCATGGCTTTTCCCCCAATCATTTATCCATGTAAGCTCGTTTTATAGTATGTCAACATCACTGGCATGGAAACTTGGTATAGAGGTGCTATTGGCAAAAATGGTGTACACATAAATGTAAACATTGTCTGAGATGGGTAGGTATGCACACAACACAACACAGCTAGAAAGGGAGTCAGTAATTAGGAAAACCTCAAAACTGAAAAGATATTTAATGAGGGGAGGGATTTGACAAAGTAAGATAAGCAGGGGTGTAGATTCCAAGCTTTTAAGTCCCACTGAGACTGTATTTACCCACCGTAATGTTATAGGAGCAAATGAGATGACTCTGTTTTCATATACATGGACAGCACCCTAGCCATGCTGGGTAAGAGCAGGATGACGGTTGGGTATCTTTCTGGTGTTAGAATTTGGGATGTAATGAGGATTCTTGTTTTTTTTATGTATTTATTCATTTTTAAGTTTACAATTTAGTGAACAGGTAGGAGGGCTTTTCTACTGGCCCTTTTCAGTCACTACCCAGGTATAAGAAAATAGTCAAGAGTAAATTACAATAAAAGTAATATTCAGCATGCAGTTACTACAAAGATTGAAAAGACTGAAGAGTGATGATATTCTAAAAATATTTATATTATGCAATGATTGTTCTTGGTTGTTTCTAAGGGAGTAAATTTGTTCTCTGATCCACAGTAACTGTTTGAGAGGTGGAAAGTATCCAATATGTTGAATTTTGAAAATTAGTGAATTTAAGGAGAAAGGTGGCTCTGTTTGTGATTGGTAGCCTGTGGGCTTTATCTTATAAGGTACAGTTATGGCAGTTTCAATCTATAATCAGAGCAAATCTAAGCATTTTATTTTCTGTGACTTGAATTTTTGGAGTGTTTTTAGCAGATTGAAAGATAACATTAGGGAAGCCATATTCAGGCTTTGGTACACAGGACATTTTGGCTATAGCCATCCCTGCACCTGGTGAAAGAAGGTAAGAGATGATGACATTGTTTTAGTTGTTTTAACACTTTTAGTGGCAATGTCTGTGTGCTGAAGTTCATTAAGGGATCAAGAGTTTTCCCAAAGATTTTTTTTTGCTTAACATTTGGAATAATTACTTCTTAAATCTGTCATGTATAAGGGAAGAAGGGATGTCAGTTTCTTTGCTCTAGAGAATAGCCTGTTTGCCTTGGTAATGTTAATTTGGAGCTTGTTGTTGTGAGCCAATTGCAAAGTTTTCTGCACTGAGACAGTTGTTGTACTTGGTGGGTTTTGTGAGCCTGTAAGAAAAAGTATTTCATCAATGTACATGATTATTACTAGTTTGGGTGAATTATGAGAGATGCCATTCGGAAATTATGAGTATAGTAGAGGCCCAAGGACCGAATCATGAACTCCCATGTTTAGTGTACTCATCAGATAATAGGTCACTAGCAAAGATTTGAAAATATCAATCCTACAAGTATTTTTTAAATCAGAGAGGATATCTTCACCAAAATTAAGCTTCTGAAGTATGTTAAGTAAAGGCTATGGTTTATTATCTCATAAGCACACGTCATATCTACAAATGCACCTCTAGTAATGAGCCCATCATCAATGCTACTATAAGAGGTATCTGATGCTGGCAGATCCCCTCATTCTGACAAAAACTATTATGACCTGATTGTGGCCATGTGGAGGCGAATGACCTTAGGTGGCTTACCTAGACGGACATGTAGAAGGATATCATTTTGCTATGCATGTGCCTGAGGCAGAAAACACACTGGTCTTGAGTTATATTTTACCGTTATTCAAAATGATGCCAAGATTCAAAGAAAAGATAATTGGCTTTAACAACTGGCTATGTAGCTAGTGTCTTTCTAGCAGGATACAGCATGTGTTGGCTTCAGACAAGATGGCTGGCGAGCCTTCCTACAGAGCACAGTAAGGTAGGTCTACGTAGTACCAGGAATCATAAAATAAAGGCTTGAACCCAAGACATTTCCTCTACTTGAACATATGAATATTTATGTAGTTATAGAGACATGGTCAAAAGCAATGAAAACATTTGCGCTATTCACAGGTTTAGTGTCCCTCATGTATACAGACCTACTATCACGCAGATATATCAGCATTCGTCAGTAATGCCAGCAGGTTGTGACATCAAATTTGAACTGTTGGCTGTGCAGATCACCCAAACACGTTTAATTTCAGTCTCATAGCTATCCAGAGAACACTGTCTATGCCCAGTACAAGCTACAATCTTAGGCTATGTTAATGCCTTAGCTGAAATTTCCATTTAATTCTAATACTTTTACATTATGGACTTCAACTGTTCATCAGTAAATTAGCTGACCTACACTGTCAATGGTTGTTCAATGGATGGTTAACTATCTGTACAAGGGAGGTAACATTTATAAAGTTGCTTTATAAATGTTAACTCCCTTGTACAAATGGCTAACCATCCTACTATGGGACCAAACACCCTTGATGTTGTCTTCACACATATAGCCCCTTTTGTATACTTGCAAGTATAGCCATCTTACATTAGATCAAACTGTAAATAAATGACTTTTTTTACTTTTAAAACTGGTGATACGTCCTCTCCAAATTGTGTTTAGGCTTCTCAAAAGCAAATCTTTAACAATTACTTGACATCCTAAATCTACACCCACTACCTGTCTCCATAGGGGTTCCCCAAGGATCCATCCTTGGACCCCTACTCTTCTCTGTTTTCACAAATAATCTAGCCTCTGCCACCACACATGGCACACTCATACAATATGCAGATGACTCGACCATCATCTGCTCAGCCCAGTCCCTACCCAAACTGCAAAAAGTCACACAGGAAGCCTTTTCCTCTGTTGAAACTTGGTTATCCGATGCCCAATTAATACTCAACCCAAACAAAACTAAACTACTCATCTTCCAACCCACCAAACATACTCAAAACAACTCTCACTTTAACATCACAGCAAAAGACAACACCACTATATACCCAACTGAACACACCAAATTGCTAGGAGTGGAAATAGACAATAAACTAAAATTTGACATTCACATATCCATGACCATAAAAAAAGTCCACAAAAAACTAGGAGCGTTATACAGAAATAAGCATCTTCTCACCAAAGCAGCAAAGATGTCAATAGCAAATTCCCACCTTATCTCCACCCTACTTTATGCCTCTCCAATATATATCAACCTAAGGTAATGCGATCTAAACAAGCTAGAGACCTGCTACAACAAAATTGCCAAATTCGCCACAGGGGCATCCTACCGTAGTCACCACTGTCTCGCACTTGCTGAACTGGGCTGGCTTGAACTCCCTCACCTCCTTCAATGGTATCAATTCTCACTAGCCCACAAACTAGTAAACCATCCACTAAATGTCCCATCCCTCCAGAATCTACTCCAACCCTATTCCACCACCTGACCACTAAGATCCAGCAACAAAAATCACTTGCAGATCACTAAAGCCAATAATTCTGTTGGTGAAGCACTATTCTCTTACACCATAGCCAAATTATGGAACTCCCTCCCACCCACAATTACCTCCGTACCATCATGCACCCACTTCAAAACTTTACTAAAAGCGCACCTAAAAACATGCTGGCTATGCCCTTGCAACTCACACTCTAATATCACCCACCCCATCCAACCACTACGTTTCTTTCCACTCCACTAACTACCTTGATTATAGCAAGCTCAGATGCTCATAAGCCTAGTACTTATACAGCAGGAACTTCTTATTTTAACATTTGTTAATGCCTGTTATGTACTTCACAGATAAAGATTCTAGTTATCTACTGATGTACTATGTTCTTCATCTGTAAATATGTTGTAAGTAATTGCTATGTAAATTGTTAATCGCTATGTAATCCAATGTAACTACTGTATGTTTATTTTAACTGTGGAGCTTTTCTCCCCGGGCCTCCGCTGAAAATGGACCTACGTCCAGTCGGACACTCCCTGTCAGCAAATATAAATAAATAAATAAATAAACAAATAAAATAAAATCTGCTTAAGCCTCCTCCTCCAAGCGATCAAATCGCTAAAGCTGCTAACTATGCTTTTGACTGCTGCTCCTACTTAAATAGTTGTTCCCAAGGCAGTCCTTATTTACACCAAATATAATGTGAAATTTAATAAAAATGTGGTGGAATACCCAAATAAAACTATATAACAACAGAAAAACATTACCTACTGCTTTATAAGATAAGAAGTCCCATTTCACCCACCTTAAAAGGTGACTTAAGCAATCTAGCAAAGAGGAATTATGCTCAAAGCCAGATATGAACTTAAAATAGCCACTGAAGCCAAAAACACCACAAATCTTTAATTATGTCTGGAAGTTAAAAACTAATACTCAGAAATGTTCAGAGCTAGCCCACAATAACTGTCAACAACTGATCAAAAGGAAATTGTTAATATCCTAGCTAGCAAATTCAGGGTAAATTGTATTACCGTTGTGTTTATAACTATTCCACAGATCTGTCCACCACCGCCCATACTTAATATGGAACAAGCCCTCTCAGTCTACTAAAAAGCTAAGATGCCTCATCCATGGGCCTTAATAACATACCAAGGTATGTGATTATTATAATCAAGTATTACCTCTACTTAACCTCTTTGAGTTACTCTCCCCACTGGTTTCATTCCCAAAGCCTAGAAAGCAGTTATTGTAATGCCATTACAAAAGGGTAACCTAGCCATGGACCTTGATAACTATGCATCCATTAGTCTCACTGCCCTCACATGTAGAGCTGTGGAGCATATTATCACCTTTCTCAAAGGCAGGTTCTACTTTCCTAACTTCAAAGTTGTTCTTAAAAAAATACATCAATAAAAGTGCTTAGTAGTAATTAAGTACATGCAACATATCTGGACTTGGCCAAGTCCTTTTAACTTTGTTCCATATGCAGGTATTAATGATAGACTAGTAAATCAGAATATAAATCCATATTTTGCACAGTAGATGTCTTGCTGGCTGTCATCTGGAAGTCCATAGATGCCACTTCAAAAAGCAAAAAAGTTACAGTAGTGCACCACTGCACTTGTTAGCCCCTCTCCTGTTTGGCATTTATTTATGAGACTTTCAAAACAACACCACAGGCTATCAAAGCCTGTGGGCAACTGTAAATTGGGTGTTATTTATTCCTCACCTAACTCACAATTTCTCCACCATGGATTAGACTATGTTAACAAATGGTGCTGAGACAATGGCCTCAAACTATGTGATAAATTTTTACTTGCAAAAATGTTGTAGTATTCACTTGTGTAAACAAAATATTTACACAAACTGAATTTTAAAAATGTGTTATGGTTCATTATGAAGAACAAAATATTCCCTATCATACAAGATGGGATGCACAACCCCGTCATAATGGATCTAGACATTCTTAATTATAATTCCTTCTATTTTGATAAAAATGACTCCATAATACTTTTGAAATCCTTCTGTATAACTCAACCATTTTCCCAAGGTATCTACTTTATATCCAAAGAATTTGTAATTACCCTTTACTCATGGTCCTTTTCTTGCAGGTATACGGTAGCTAGAGGGGTATGTAGGACATGTGTGGGGGGGGGGGACACCAATAAGGTATAGACTACATGATGTATGGTAACAGCTCCTCCATAATCCACTGTTAAAAATGAAAGACCATTTCCCTATGAAAAAACAGTGAGTGCCATCATCTTCCTAATGCTGGTACTATTCGTAACGCAGAATAACTACTAATTAGTCATGTTCAAGGATTGTGGTTTTACATGGAGTGCTGGTATTCTACAATATAACTAGTCAAGGGTGTAGCTACCAATACAATGAGGTGGGAAAATGTTATGCATAAAAAGATGTATGCTTCAGTAGAATGAGAAAAAAAATCATTAACTCAAATTCAAGAGCAAAAAAAATTGTTTTCTTCTGTACTGCATTATAAGGAAAATATTTTTAAACAAATGCAGCACATTTTGTTAACATTTAATATAAAACACACATTTTTCCACTGAAGACACAGGTGAATAGCAAAATCATTTGCATTTCTGTTAATAGTTCTTTGTATTAAAAGTAAGAGTGGTCAGTTAACAGCTCCTGGATTGCAATGATGGTTTTGACACCTCAGGAAGAATGTAGAAGCAGGTCTATCAACACTTGGACAAAAAACTGGAAGCCCACATGCAGGTCATCTAGTTTATTTTGTTGAGCATTTACAGCTACTGTTAAAGAAGTAAGACCTGCTCTAAGAACACAAATTGGAGTAATTCAAGCAAAAAAGTGAAAATAGAAGTAGGTTCCAAAAGTTGTGCTGTTATGCCTGTGACTCACACTACTGTTATTCTATTTACAAGGACATTAAAAATGATTTCCTTATGTCTAGTATGACTCGTATAAATGGGACTTTAAGTGGATTAGTGGAAAAAACTTCCAAGATCACTTTACAGAAATTGGTCCATTGAGATATAGTAATGATACCCACTTACTGATTTTGATGCATTAAAATAGTTAAGAGTACAAAGATTACAATGAAGTGACTGAGATATAGTGGCTGAAAGAATTGATATGACTGCAGGATACTGTTGGGAACTAGAATGAGACTGGAATAAATGTCTTTATCTGTCAGTTACCCAAACCTGAGCTGAACAGGTGCCAGTCTCTCCTTTATGGGCCAAGTCTTCTTGTACTCTTCAGAATGAAGTCTACACACACTGTAGTTGGGTTAGGAATGCTTTATTATGTACAGTGCAGGAAGAATTCAACAGTACCAAAATACTGGCTGATAAACTGAAATAGTCTGTCATTTCTGCACACATTCTTCATATTCCTTTCCTCCTGAATAGTATTATATTCTTGAATGCTGGATATTTGACTTGACTTCTGCACTCATATTCAAGTGTCTGTACTGCAATGACTTTCTGCATATCAGTCCAAATGAACTAACTTAATTGACTGTCTGAAGTATTTTCTAATGATACCAAAACCCTGCAAATCTCTACATGCCTCTTTAGCCTTGGTTCCCAAGCCTTGTACCATACAAACAAAATGTGTTTGTACTCAAATGTACTACACTTTCGGTTATCACTATTCTTGACTGAAGGTTAATTTTACTGATTGAAAGTGTATTCACTGAAACTGTATGTACACTGTGAAGGCCTACTTTAATATGGCTGCATTTCTAGACTTATGCAAGGAGAATACTGTATTTTTGTCTAACCTGATCTTACAGTGGCAACCATAATTATTTTATTTATTTATTCATACATACTTTTGTTTGCCAGATTAGTCCCACTAGGCCAGTGGCCTCTTTTTCAGAGATACCTGAGGTGGTATTCATATTGACTAATGGAAATTTGGTCAGGACAGCTTTTGGGTAAGTGTCATGGGATCTTTTACATCCCCCCTGAGCTACCACCAACTCAGGCAGATGGAGCCTCAGTTTAACATCTCACCTGAAGGATAGCACACCAGGAGTGCAGCACTCTACTTAGGCAAAATCAGTGAATAACCCCCCCCCCAGCCTTCTGCCCTACAGGAGACTGCACTTCCTGTTGAGCTACTCAGACTGTAAACAAACACAATAGTTACCAAGCAAATGCAACAACATCAACTGCCCAGTATTCTATTTCTGGATTGCTGAAATAACAAAAATGCAAATAATTTAGATCTGAATGTTATGGAGTAGTACCATACCTCTCAATTTATTTGGTCAGGAATTCTAGGCAAAACCAGAAACAAATGGGAGTGGGATAAAAGTGGGAACAGGTTTAAAATATTACTGTAATGCACTTACAAATTTTGCATCAATATATGCATTTTGAAACAATAAGAAGCACAAAACTCTAATGACTGGCATCACTGTCAGACTGTAATAAAGAGTATTTTAGCAGAAAATCAAAAATATTATGAGGATCAGGGCAAACATTTAAAGCAAAATCAGGGACATTCTGCAAAAATACAGTTGAAGGGTATGGGTAGCACTCAAGGGAATGTCTGGTCATAATTATCCATTCCAGGATTCATTTTTTGGAGGTGCAGGATTTTAAATAATGCAGTTGGTCATAATTATCCATTCCAGGATTCATTTTTTGGAGGTGCAGGATTTTAAATAATGCAGTTAAGATTTTCTAATTGTTGTTAAAATTGTGTATGAAAAACTCTTGGCAAAAGACAACATTACATATCATTAAATTGTTAAGCTGAGGCCTCTTTATTTTCAGGCAGGCTTATATGGCTGGACATTACCATAACATCCAAAGCACCAAAAAGCAAAATAACTGAAGAAACTGCAGCCAGAGTCAACTTTCCATCTTCAAAATATGGAACACTATACTATGTCTTGTAAGGTAGAACAAATGGGTAAAATATGATCATTTAACTATGGTGTAAACTTCCTTCTTTGTTAGTAAAACTGTGGACTTTAGGGGTATTAAAGTCTCTTTGTTTGCTAAAATAGTCACTTGGTTACCTTCTGCATTATCTATAAGACGAAAGTTATACACCACTTGTAATGTTTTTTTTTTCCCACACACCCAGCTCTTTAAACATTAGAGACTTGACAGTAAGTTGAAAAAGGTCCAGGAACCCCCCCCCCACACACACACACACACACACAAAATAAGCAAATTATTCTCATTCATTCTTAGCATCTCTATTTACAAATTCTCAGTGGCACAATTTTATCTATTCTTCCCATCTCTGTTATTACTTCATTCCACCAACTACATTGGTAATACTTTGATCTTTGATTCCCTCCCCCACACAGACACACACACACTTTGATTTACAGCTACTTGTATGAATGTATACCTCAGATATTTGCTTGAGAATGAATGAATAAAGTCATAAATAATGTCTCAGAAATGTATTTAAGCTTGCTGATATCAGAATCATACAGTGCAATATCGCTCGGCCCTCGTAACTTCTTAGCTCAAAAATCAGAAATGAGGATCAAAACTGGGAACAGCTTTTAAATAGTTTTCTTATGTATTTAGAAACTTAATAGAATAACATGCTTTATATTATTAAACATTTTCTGAAGGATACAAAGTCAAGGTCACATGACTACCATTATTTAGTGACAGCAATCTGCAACAATTTGCCAGAAAGCCATAAATTTTAGGTTCCCTAGTATATGATCGAAGACGCAGTCTTTCGAATGCATCTTGATTGAACGTGAAAGCACAAAATGGCAAAATAACAAAATGGCATATAAGCAAATTCTTTCCCTGGTAAAGAAATCGCTTGGCCACCTTCATTATTTTGTCATTTTCGTCACTGTACTCCGATCTCGGAGTTGGTATATTTAAGTAGGGGGGGGCATGTGATGTTTTAAAGTTGTTTTTTTTTTTCTTTTTTGGATCAATGATTTTTTTTCCCTGGGAAAAAAAATCACTGTTCTAAGTGTTCGGGATTGTAAGCTTTCACTTACATGGGGTCGATAAATCAGCCTTCTCTTTTTTAAGCATTCGCTGATTTAATATAGACCCATATTTTACAAGGGAAAGAACAAAATAATTCTCAATTTCTTTTGCTTCAAATAATTGGGGGATGACAGAGACCCCAAAAGGGACAAATGTTAATGCTATTTTAATGGTATGTTAACCAGGTAAACCCACAGGGAGAGTACCCCTTTTCAGAGGTAAACCAGGAGTACTGTCTGAGTGAGGCAAATGGAGGCAGGAGGATTCCAACCCTGTTTTTTCAAGCTGTGAGCTGTTAATGGCTGCTCAGTGAAGTGCCTGACCACACTAATTCATTTAAAAGATTAACAGAAATCAACAGGTATTGCACAGACATGCATTTTCCAAACAATGAGAACTATGAAATTCCCTCAGTGATTTATCCCGGGTCTATATTATAATACCGAAAATCCTTTTAAGTGAACACAAAAACACCAACACGTATTGCGCGAACCGCAATTATGTCGAACGTACTAAACCACGAAATTCAAAAAGTCGAAGTGTCATGGTTGGCCCGTCTGTGGTACAGCTCCGTAAGGTAAGTGTGCGATAGTTATGGACCTTAGGGTTAGGGTGCGGGTTAAGGTAAGTGCATAGATAGGTAATGTATGTAAAGTCTAGTGTAGGGTTATAATTAGGGTTTTGTTAAATGTATGTGTGTGGATTATTTGCTTTGTTTTGGTATATCGCTGTAGGGTAAGTGTGCGATAGTTACGGACCTTAGGGTTAGGGTGCAGGTTAAGGTAAGTGCATAGATAGTAATGTATGTAAGGTTTAGTGTAGGGTTAGACGTAGGGTTTTGGTGCTTTACTTAAAGGTTAGAAGTAGGGTTTTGGTTAGTGTATGTATGTGGTTTATTAATTTTGTTTGGGTAGGCAGTATGTAGTGGGAGGTGGTGTTGGCTGACTATGGGGATTCGACTTTTTGAATTTCGCGGTTTAGTACGTTTGGCATATTAACGTTTTGCACAATATGTGTCGGTGTTTTCATGTTCGCTTAAAGGGTTTTCCACTATTATAATATAGACCCATTTATCCCTCATACCTCTCAACTGTCCAGATTTTCACAGAATGTCCAGATTTTTGTCTCATTTTTCATCTGTTCCCCCATAACATTTATGGTTTTCTGGTAAAAAAAAAACGGAGTCACTAAATAATGACCTACATTTACGTTTCAGACTTCATGTCTTTCAGAAAATGTATGCTAACACAAATCTTGTTATTCTGGCAATTTTCTAAGTTTATAAGAGCAATTTTTAAAATCTGTCCATATTTTGGTTCTTTGCCCCCCCCCCCCCCCATTATTTTAGGATTTGTCCAGATTTCTTCTGCTAAGAGGCTGAGAGTCTTCAGAAGTCATAAGTGAAGGCAGTTGTTCTCCATTTCAAAATCTGTACTTCAGACTCTTGCACCCCTGCATGGTTTTACATGAAGCTTCAAAGGGGGAAAAAAATTGTACTTATGTCAGCGAACATGCACTTGTGTGAAGCTCTATTCATACGCTCAGTGGGGAAAGAGTAATGTTCAGGTGATTCCAGTGACTGGGTACTCAAGGAGGTAGACAGTTTACACAGGGGCCATTTGCCTCCTAGCACTGCCACTGCCTTTACTTTTGTTTTGTCAGACCCATGTTGGAATATAATGCCTCTTTTGGCATGTATTTGTCAAAACATATCATTCAAACTGAGAGACCTCTGATGTCTAACTTAAAAGATAAATAGCCTCAATATATTTAATTGTCTGGACAGACTGACAGTCCTCTCCCTGTACTTGGTGTCTTATAGATAAATGGTTCCTCAAATACCTGTTTACGGCACTTAAACCTTCATAAACCAGTAAATACACATTGGCATGACAAATTCATATCCATACTATATGGAGATCTGTGTCTTACCTTTCATGCCAAGAAAGACCAAACGGTCCTTGACCTCCTATTGCTTTGCAGAAAAAATGTTTCCTCAAATACCAGGTTAAGCACCTACACCTTCATTAAGAGATAAATATACACTGCTGCATAAGATTCATATCCATAAATATCCTCCATATCTGGAACAAACTTCCACAATATAAGCACAGCAGAACTTTTGCTACTTTTTAAGGTAAGCATGGGTGATTAAACAGACAGCCTGAAATTCTCAAGAAGTAGGATGGCACCCAAAACAAAGCAAGGTATGTGCATGGAAAAGCAGATGAAAAAAAGAATAATAAATGGGGAAGAACAGCAAGGAGAGGATAGTGTGAAGGGATGGGGTAGAAAATAACTACTGCAGTATGAAGACTCTAAACAGCAAGAATGTGAAGCTGTGCAGTCCTTGATATATATTGTATGTTCTCAGGAGGAAGAGGATGGAGGGGAACTAGTCTAAGATGATGATATAGGTTTACTAGCAAACATGGTAAAATTGGAATCAAGTTAAAACAGAAAAATAGTTAAGGTGAAAATGAAGAAAGGGAAATATAGACATATTACAAAATGGGTCTATGTTCGGCTACCAAAAAGGATAAACCTCAAATGGTTAAATTTCAAATGGGACACAGAGAAACAGAAAATTAACGAACAATGAGAACATCAGAAATAAATGCATTGAATGGTCATAGATGGCCAACAACCAGAAAGTAATGCTATGCATAAGGTAAGTGAAGGGAAACCTTTTAAATTTGCCCTATTCTCCACTGTAGTGCTACCTCTGAGTTGGTATATATAGTTGGGTATGTGGGGTGCACCCCCCCCCCCACATAGGTTGGTTATGTTTGCGATGTTAGCCAACTATGGCTATTCGATACTTTTATTTTCAATGTTCTCACTGTTTGTTAATTTTCCATTTCGCTGTGTCCCATTTGAAATTTAGCCATTCGAGGTTTATCCTTTTTGGTAGCAGAATATAGACCCTTACAAAACAGATCATCACTGCTGTGGAAAAGAAGTAGGAAGGAAATAAAACAAGGATGAGGAGAGAAAGAGACTGAAGGAAAAAAGCGTAAAACACATGTGGTGGAACTGTATTTGCTTAAAGCCTAAACTTTGAATGTTGATGGGATTAGGTCTGGAAATAAAAATGTGTCTGTTAAAAGGTTTGTTCTAGGATTAACTGTTGAAGTTATCCTATTGCTCAATGCCTGTTTTAATAACCAAAGCAGATGCTGGAAAGTTAAGATAAACAGTGAAGGCTACAAATCCCAGTGAAGTAATGCGATGGCTGTATAAGGTGATATGATACTATTACATGTCCTTGTTCCTTACTCTGTCTTATATGCATGAAAGTAGCATACTTAATGATGACTGTTAAATAATGCACAGCAGGTGGGTATTACACATTGAACAAAACAAGAAAGTCACATTTTCCCAAGGTGCAGCGACTAAGAATATGAAGCCCCATTTTATGGGACTATGAGGAACTTTGCCTCTTAGAAAAATTCTAATTTCTGTTTCATACTGAAGCAAATTTCAAAAAGATGACCACTGGGTAGATGTAGCAATGCTCTAGATCATGTGTGCCTTAAGGGAAAGTATTAATAATAGATCTGAAGGATAATGTATTTTCAAATAAGTAACTATGCAGCATAGCATAAGACCAAGAACATTCAGATTTTGTATTGTATTCTGGACTGGTCTATAATGTGGATGATGTACTTAGAAAGGAATTCGGCATAAATTGAGACAAAAGTTAAAGGATGCAAGTTAAGACAGTGAGTGATGTTTTATATACTAAGCAGTTAATTAAGACTGAAGCAAAGACAAAGGGGAGAGAATGGCATATAAGAAAGGCTGTTATTACCTCGTACACTGATTATGTTATTGGAAACTTGGTATATTAAAGCAATTGCAAAGAACATGACTTTTTGAATGGCTTTCCAGATCATTGTATTAAGGTAGTAGACATGTGGAGAAAGACAAGGATGGGCAGATTAGTGGATGAGATGTCTATTTTTAATGGGATTATTTGACTTGTGGAAATAATTGTGAAAAAGTAGTAAATCAGAAAGACCCATTTTTGTAAACAAAATGGCATATTAGAGAAGAGGGAGGAAGGATGAATAGAGAGAAGGTAAGGGAGAGCGAGTAAGAATGAGAATAGAGTATGTTATATGTGCTGTATTGTAATGAAACGATGAGATTCAGAAATGTATCTAGAAACTATTTAGAAAGCGGTTGAAACAGAACTGGATATTAAGTATAATTTCTTCATTTGTGGCTATAGCAATGGATTTAGAAAATACCTTAATTCAGATGACTGAAGATAAGATGGATCAGTCAGAAATGTTTTCTTTTGCATTTTATTTGAAAGTCTGTTCATCGAACATTGAAAATTCTGAGGACTGAAAGAAGATGAAATCAGTCAATACTTAAAGAAAAATGCAGAAGAAGTGAAATTAAAACTACCACTCAAATATTTTGGCTTCATAATGCAAAGACAGGATTTACTGGAGAAAGCACTTTCGCTGGAAAAGACTGAAGACAAAAGAAGAAGGTAGCAAAGGTTAAAATGAATAGACAGTATTGCTGAAGCAATGAGTATGAATTTCCAAGAACTTAAAAGAAGCAATGATGGACAGACAGGTTTGCTGTGTTAACATTCCTCATTTGTCAAAGAGTTGGCCTGTAGTAGAGAACTAAACAACAAGAGAGGACAATAAAATACAAGAGATCTGATCAGCTGAAAGGTGAACTCATTCTTAGAACCAGAATGTTTTTAAGCAGTTATGACATGAAATTATGCCCAGTATGGGTAGAATGTATAGTAAATGTTATATTTTGTTTTGTGCAGAGTTCTTCCTTTACTCGTGGATTTGTATTATGATATTGAGTGTAGAGGAGAATTTGTTGGATTTATACTAGTTCTTAACTTATAACAAAGTGACACAGAACATATTTGTAATTGGATACATAGTAGTTTGTAGAATTTGGATATTGAGACTTGAAACATACTAGTGCCAGGAAGATTAAAGGAACAGGGCAAGAAGCTAATGGCAAAGATCAGATGTATGGATTATGTATGGTAGACAGAATCATGAAAACCTGATGATCTTTGAGAGTTATGGGATAGAAAAGTGAGAGGAAATCTGATTTAATTTTATTTTTTGCTTTACCTAGATCAAAAAAGCCTTTCACTTTGTACTTCACATTACTTTGTGTTGTGAATAAGAAGCCATATAGTAGCATATTGAAATGACAAGTGGGAGGTAAAAGGAAGAAATCTGTTTTGTTACAAATGTGTTCTTGGCCTTTTGTATGTATGTGAGAGCATTGATCCCCCCCCCCCCCAGTTTCTGCAAAGATTATAGTGCCATAAAAAATGGAATTTGTGTCAAAATACTTAAAAAGTTGATGTAAGCATATGAACCCAGGACTTTTTAGAAGTTTCTCTTTTTCGCTTTTATAGAAATGTGATCCATGGTTCCAGTGGAGTTAAGAATTACTACGGGTGGTATTTATAATCCCGGGTTTCGCACCTATGAAGATGTTATCCACAAAGAGTGCCACTACACTTATATGCAAGTACACTAAGAGTAGATTACGCACAATGAATAAGGAAATGCAAAGGCATTGTGATAAATGTGTCTACTTATGGCAAATACATAAAGTAGCTGAAGATAAGCTTCAAGTAAATGCCAACAACTATGTGAAAGCCGTAGACGTCACATGACTTCAGATATTGTAGATGAACTTGTATGACTTCAGATATTGTAGATGAACTTGGCTATGCACACTTAAGAGTTAAGGCAAGCAGTGAACACTGCAGCTTTTATTATTAATATTTTAAAAAATAAAGGGGGGTTAATATGTTTTATATAGGGGCATCTCTAGGTGGCCACCCTGTTTTCATTAAAGAGTGGAAAAGGAGAGATAGAAGAGACTGAAATGGAGGAAGACAAAAAAAGAGGGAAACAGCAGGAACACATCAATAAGATTGCACTGGAGAAGGTGGAAAAAAGGGATATTTTGTTTTTTGGCAGGGGATAGACCCCTCCCCATTTTATCAAAAGATTTTATGTGGGTAGTGTGGGTACAATGTAGGTAAGAGGGTGTAGGAAAGAGGACAGGGGAAGGAAGGAAGGTGTGAACAGGAGTGGTGCACAACAACAGTCCTCAGTCCAAAAGCCTCAGATGTTTCCACTGCCAGATGGTGTTGCAATGAAGGACCCCAAACTTGACAGACAAGGACCTATGCTTTTGCAGTAGTCAATGCCAACTGCACAGTGAGTCTTCCACCCACTGAAGAGAAGCCTCGGTTGGCTGAAGCAGTCTTTCCGAGACCTGCTCCCTCACATCCTTAACCAAGTCCTGAAGGCCCCATCTAGTGAGACTTGCCAGGCTGCCACATACCAGTGCCACTGCCCAGTCCTATAATGATGTCCCTGGACAGCAGAGGGTAGAGCAGGGGGTGAGGGAGTAATCAATTGCCAACCTGGGAGCATGAGCTGCTCCTGAGGAATTTGGATCTATAAAAATAAAATGAACAGAAATGGGAGAGAGAAAATAAAAGGCATAGGAATGCATAATTAAATAAGAAAAAGAGAGAAAAGGGGGGGAAGACAAAGAAAAAATATGCACAATAAATTCACACAATGTTAAACAGCATTCAATCATTATCAATCAAATGTTGTGCCCAGTATACATTTGGTTGCAATATTTTACTCAAACCACTCTTTATAAAGAGTTATATGTATAATAAAATCAGTTAAAGAAAGAGTACTTCATTTATACATTGACCTCTTTTTACATTCAGTTACAATACTGTAGTAAAAGCATTTTAGGCCTTAATTTATTATCCTTTATAAATGCTTGCAGTTATATATATATAGTAATGAAATCAGTTAAACACAGAATCCTGCAGGTTTCTTTATTCATACTTACAGCAGTTTCGGCCAGTCATTTGTCTCTTTTTTGTGTTGTACACCATTATAACTGATCTCCTCTGCTAGACAGAGAAGACATAAGACCATTGTTCACCTTTTTTTCCCTTAACATTTCTGATACAACTACTAATACTCTGCAAGGCATTTCAGTTACTGTTACAGTTGCTTTGTATGTTTGTTTAAATATTTATTCAGATCTGAATTTTCATTCTGTGCAGTATTTCCTTTGATCCAAGTAATAATAGTAGGACTGCATCTTCCTTCAAATGTTTGTACTTTTACATGTGTGCAGAGCTTGTCTGTTTAAGGGGGTGCTGTCTACAATCTTTCTGCACACTTTCAGTCTAGGTTCTAGTTCCTCTATAAACTGTTATGGTTTGTATACCTAAGTGACTTTTCTTGAAGCAGAAGTTTTTGTTTAACAGTATTTTCAAGGGGGGGGGGGGCTCAACATCTTGAAAGAAAGCTGTGGGGACTGTGGTACCTAAAGATGGGAAAGCCCTCCAGCTTCATATAGACCCATTTAAATTTTAAACTACAATTATTAAAGTGTTTGTCTATACTAAGTAAAAGTATGGCAAAGGAGTTGACAAAACTGATAGATATGGATCAATGTGATTTTGTGGAGGGGGAGGCAAACATTTTATAACATTAATAGAAAAATGATAATCCAGAGGGAAGCAGAATGTATGGAAATGCCTCTGTTGTTGGTGGGTCTTGATGCAGCAAAAGCATTTGACAGAACAAGCTGGGATTTTATGAGTAGGACATTGGAAGCTTTTGCATTCCCTGATACAATAATGGGGTTAATTAGGAGGATATATGAAGGATTGCAGGCATGAATTAAAGTGTGTGTGAGAGGGTCCTCTCAGATATATTGTCTTTAAACAGATGAACCAGACAGGTTTATCCTCTTTCCCCTTTGCTATTTCCTTTATATTTAGAGTCATGGGCAAAGAAAATAAGGGACTCAGAAATACAAGGATATAATTGGTATGGTAAATGAGAAAAGTTGGCTTTATTTGCAGATGATATAGTTTTGTACCTGATAAATCCAGAAAAAAGGTATATCTCAGTGTTGTAGAACATTTTGAGATGGTTTCAAGTCTTTCTGGCATTTCCTTAGATACTTATAATTACTTGTGTATGCCAGCTCCTAAAATACCAACTTTTTTCGCACTCCCCAAAATATATAAAAGTATTCAAAATCCACCTTTTCGTCCCATCATCAGTGGACGGGGTTCCATCACTTTCGCTTGTGGGAAATTTGTTGATCAAAAGTTGAAAATATATTTGGAAACCGAGTCACAAATTTGTCTAGACTCCTGGCACTTTTTAGAACAACTTAACCTTTTTGTCTATGATGAGTCTTTGTATTTTCTCACCATAGACATTAAGGATCTTTATACTGTGATTCCCCAGGATTTGGGGTTGGAATGGACAAGGGAATTTTTAGTAGGCAAAGGAGCCAATAATGATGAGGTCTATTTAATTGTAACACTGTTAGAAATTGTCCTATAGACTGCGGTGGTGGTGCTGCGGTAGCGTTGTCACCTCACAGTTAGACGTTGCCCATTCAATTCTCAGTTAGAGTGTCTTCTGTGTAGTGACATGCGTGAATGGGCATTCCTTCATTGAAGGTTGTGCGTTAGGCCCGGCAAGCCAGTACGTAAAAATCTACTGCCAATCATTAGCAGACCAGAGTTCCGCTGTGGCGACCCCTAACTGGGAAAAGCCGAAAGACACTGTTAGAAATTGTCCTATATAACAACTTCTTTCTATTTAAAGAGACCTTTTACAAGCAAAACTCAGGAGTTGCCATGGGCTCCCCATGTGGAAGGAGTTTTGCCAATAGTGTCTTGTGTTTTTGGGAAAGGAATTTTTTTATTTAAGGACCACTTATTTAAAACACATGTCAAATGGTATACACGCTATTTAGATGATATCTTCATTCTGTTTGATGGTAGTGAAACAATGGCAGAAACTTTTGTTAAGCATTTATCTTCCCTTACAGAATTTTTGAATTTTACCTTTGAATTTAATAAACACCATATTGCCTTTTTAGATGTTTCACTAGTTAACGATTTTTCATACAGAAGATATCTGGCTAGCGTGTATAGCAGGGGCGGCCTGTGCTATTGGACAGCTGGACTGCAGCCACCCCAGCTGTAAAACATAAAGAAATTAGAAACTAAAAGAAAGAAAAAAAAATTCAAAATTCGCGGACTAGTCCGGACTGCTGCTGAGACAGTCTGGAGCATGCGCAGACTGTTTCAGCAGCAGTCCGAACTGGGAAACATGTTAGAGCAAGATCCCAGAAGTCTATGCAGTACAACTGCAGTAGACTGTCCTGGAAACTCGCTGGGAAACCTCATCGGAGTCGGACTGCAACGTCAGCAGTCTGGAGTTTGCTGCAGTCTCGTCGGGAAGATCTCGCGATTCAGAGCTGGACGGGCGGGGACTTGTGTGGATTTATGTGTTTGCAGCTACAGCAGAGACATGGATTTATTTGAACAGAGGAATTTATTTGCTTGCAGCCATGAGATCGGCCTACTACAGGTAAGGGTGTGTGTGTGTGTGCGTGTGTGTGTAAATGCCCCAGTTGCTATATACTGGAGGCTAGACTCATGGTGGTGTGGTAGGGAATACCTCAGGCTTGAACCCTGTACCTTGTATGCAGGTGTTAAAGACCGGAATTCCCTACCCACCACCATTTGTAAAAAAATTGCAGATTATTGCCTCATATTTGATCTGATCTGTTCCTCATAATATCTGTGGTTTCTAAATGTTGCAATGCTTGATATTTGATGGTGCAGTGGTAGCATTGTTTCCTCACAGCTGCAGGTTCTCAGGTTTGATTCTTGGCTGGGGTGCCTTCTTTGTGGGGTCTGCATCTTCTCCCTGTGTTTGTGTGGGTTTGCTTTTGTGTCCTCCCATGTTACAAAGACATGTCTGCATTATTTCTTCCTGGGCCTTTGCTGAAAATTGTTTTTTGTTGTTAAATAAAATTGACAGGCATTTGAATTTCAGACTTCAGGTTTCTGAATGTTTAATTCCTTACATATTTGATGGTGCAGTGGTAGCATTGTTGCCTCACAGCTATAGGTTTTCTGGTTTGATTCTTGGCTGGGATGCCTTCTGTGTGGAGTCTGCATCTTATCCCTGTGTTTGTGTGGATTTGCTCTGGTGTCCTGCCATTTTACAAAGACATGTGTCTGCAGTATTTCTCCCTGGACCTCTGCTGAAAATTGTTTTTGTTCCGTCAGAAGTAAATTTGACAGGCATTTGAATTTCAGACTTCATATTCTTCAGAAAATACATAGTCACACAGCCTAAGTTTATAAGATGAATATTTGAAATGTGTCCTTATTTTTGGGACTGTATTACCCCATTATTGGCTTTGTCCAGGTTTTTTGTGCTAAGGTTGACAGCTATGGCAAGAACTAAATTCACTGAATATGTTTGAGGGCTGTATTCCCTCATTACTGGGTTTGTCCAGGTGTTTTGTGCCAAGAGGTTGACAGCTATGGTGAGAACTTAATTCATTAAATGATAGCCATTTAAGTTTCAGTCTTCCGCTCTTTCACAAAGCAGCTGATTTGGCATAGTGGTAGGTTGCTCTGACTGTTTTGCACAGGGACCTTGGCAGTAAAATGTATGGTGATAACACAGCATTTTTCTTTCACAAAGCAGGTGATTTGGCATAGTGGTATGTTGCTCTGACTGTTTTGCACAGGGACATTGGTAGTAAAATGTATGGTGGTAACACAGCATTTTTCTTTCACAAAGCAGCTGATTTGGCATAGTGGTGTGTTGCTCTGACTCTTTTGCACAGGGACCTTGGCAGTAAAATGTATGGTGGTAACACAGCATTTTATTCTAGCAACTTTCCAAGATTATACAAGCAATGTTTAATGTGTCCCTGGTTTTTGGGCTTTTGACCACCCCCCAATAAATTTGGCTTTTTCCAGATTTCTTGTGCTGTGAAGTTGAGATGCAGTTGAGTATTGAGTAGATTTTACAAGGAGCTGAGAGCTGCAGGGGAAGAGAAGTTTAGTGCTGCTTATGCTAAGTCACCTTGCATTGTTAATAGCACAACAGGTTGTGTACTTGCTTTTGATGCAAAAGGTTGTTGGTTCTACTACCACAAGGGGTGAATGCTGCCGTACTGAAAAAGTTAAGATACTAACTATGAGCCTGTTATCAGTTTGCCATCCATTTCCTATTGCAATATTACTAGCTTATCATTTTTAATGTAATATAGGCAATTTATTCCTCAGGGGCATCAGCCACTTTATTTTTCGAAAAAAAATGAAATATAAAGGTGTTTGCCAGCAGCAACCTCTTCATTAGTTACAGATTTATTTAATGTGGGATTATTTAGATGACTTTTTTACTTCTTCAGAGATTGTGCATATTTACTGATAATGGTGGACTGTAGAATTGTGCATATTTACTGATAATGGTGGACTGTAGAATTGTGCATATTTACTGATAATGGTGGACTGTAGAAGTTTGAGTAGACTTTTATGATGGAAATGTTCTGAACTGGGCAGTTTTGTCATTATGGGTGCATGCATTTTGTTTCATTGTTTACTGGAAAGATGTTCTGAATTGGACAGTTTTGTCATTATTGGTGCATGCGTTTTGTTTCATAGTTTACTGGAAAAATGTTCAAAACAATAGAAAGGTGTATCAAAGAGCACATGTATGTTTCATATGCAAGGGGCCTATGATTTGAAAACAGCCCAGAATTAATCTTTATCTGCCACTGGTAAAATTTATTTTCTTTGAATGTGGGTTTCAATGCTGTTTCAATGAATGTGAGTTTCAAGGGCAGAGAAGTTTTAATGCTAAGTTTGTTTAGCAGATGTCTTAGTGTTTGTGCTGTAAAATGCAAAATAAAACTTTCAAATGAAGCCCAAATCATCATAGAAGTAAATCAGTATGCACATTAGTGTTTATGGTAAATGGAGTGAAATTGCCAAGTAATGGATCATTGGAATGGCTGCAGGGGGAGACTCCATTCGACCATGATTTTGTGAGGTGGAAGGGCGGCAAACTTAAAGACAGCCCCAGCTGAACTATACCTCCCAACTGTCCAGATTTTCAAAGAATGAATAGATTTTTGCTTCTTATTTTTGGTTTGTTCCTCATAAAATTTGTGGTTTTCTGGCAAATCATTTAGGAATTAAGTCATTAAATAATGACACACTAGTTTCAGATTTCATAACCTTCAGAAAAATGCATGCTAAAGTAAGACCTGTTGTTCAACTGTCTCAGTTTATACAAGAGCAATTTTTAGTACTGTTTATATGTTCCCGCAATATATTTGGCCTTGTCCAGATTTATTGCATTAACAGGTTGAGAGGTACATGCAAATAAATTGCTTTATAGAATTAGGCATAGCCAAACCTCTCAACTGTCCCTGATTTTGGCTCAAAATGTTGCTCTTCCCCCTAATAATCCCTCCACAAAATAGCAATTTTGGAAGAAAACATGGAGGGTTTACAATTAAGAAATAACTGTAATAATCAGAGTTATAGATTACTTTTATTTCAGAAATGCATGTAGATTCTTTTATTTTGTCAGCTGCTTAAGTTAGCAGTACTAATATTAAAGTGTCCCTTCTTTGACAGGTTCCCAGCTGTATTGTGTGGCTATTTTATATTTTTACATCACATTTTTGGTCCATTTTTCATAAAATTGTGGGGGGGTTTTGGCAAATTAGTGACAAATCATTAAAGATTGTAGTTAGAAAATAATGACAGACATTTGAGTGTCAGATTTCATACCATTCAGAAAATTCATACTAATGCAAGACCTATTCTATTATCTTTCTAAGTTTATAAGAGCAATATTTAAAAATTGTCCTTATTTTTGTGCCTTTGTCCCACTTCTTTGTATGGCTTTGTCCAGATTTCTTGCTCTGAGGTTGAGAGGTATGACAAATATGTCAGGGCCATCACAGTCAGCCAGAGACATTTCAAATTGTGACATGCTTGTTGCACCCCACTCCCCCATGTAGTGACTCTGGATGTGTTGAAGCAAGGCAAGGAGTAGTTATGCAGTGTAAATGTGCAGAGTATCCCCCCCATCCAAGGTAGACACAAGTACTAGAGTGGCTTTTCATCTGTCCTTGATTTTTGCAGAATGGTCTGGTTTCTGTCATTTTTTTGTACTGTTGATTTATGCTTATTACTCAAAGTGCCTGTTGCTCTGTGTTTAAGTAGCAATACTTTAATGACCATCAGGTAAGCTTGGCTGAAATCGTAAGATGCAAGTAAGCTTTAATAAGCATACTGTTAAAGAATTGCCAACATTGAAAGCCTTTCTGTTGTTGCCATGTAGAGAATACTTAACTAGATAATGTATAAGCCTTGGGTATTGAAATGCATATGACAGTATTTGTAATAAAAGACAGGATTACATTATTTTAAGAAGCTCATTACACTTGGAGACTTCCAGTCATCTCTGCAGGCTTTACCCATAAACTAAACAGAATGCCAGTCATGTGGTCCATAACCTGTACAGTAATCCTTTTAAGCAATGTATCTTGAGCTTATTTCTTGTTTGCTTTTCATTTTTTACTTTAATCATGTTTTCCCCATGAAACAAGTAGATAGTTGTCAGGCAGCAGGTCTTTTTTTGGATAAGAAACATTTTTACAGGTGGGGGCATCAGAGATTTCTACTTTCAGCATGTTACTTGGTACTTTAATAAAGCTGAATATAAATTATAATTAGAACTGCAGTGCAAGAAGTGGTTTGAGTTGAGTGCTGCTTGTTTTTCTTATACTTGATTTTGACTGGCTTTCCATTAATGTATTTAAAAAGTAATTTATTTTTTCATGCCTCACAACCTTTTTGTTTCCATCTAGATATTAAGTAAGCTATCATGCAGCCAATGCATTTAAATATTTTTATTCTTTTACACTTCATTTTGTCTTGATTGGACTTTCATAATGACGGTTTGGCACCCAGGGCAGTGTATTTAGTTAGTTTTTGTGGTTTTGAGCATAGCTCCTACCCTTTCTAGTTGACCACACCCCTTCCCATTGACCCCACCCATTCAGCTGTCTCCTGCAGCCCCCCTTTGATTTGAAGTCACCAGCCGCCACTGGTGTATAGGAAGCTCACTTATTCTAATAGCTTCCTTCATTATGAAAGTTCCCATCCCTTCCATCAAAAGAAAGCGGTTGTAAAAGGACAACTTGTCCGTGCGGCAAGAATGTAATCTCTTTTTACTTCTTTTTTGATGGAGATTAACACATTAAAGGACATGTTTTTAAAAAGATCTTATCCTTCAGAATTAATAGACAATATAATACAGGAAGTGACTTATAAAAGGAGAAATGGGTTTTTTAAACCTATTTTAGATAAATCTATAGAAGAAATTAATTGTTCTGATAATACTTTGATTGAAACATCTCAGAATTCGATTTGTATTGTCCATAACAATTTTTGCCCAACATTTGAACAAAACACCACCTTTATTACATCTTTTTCAAACACCACTGGTTTAATAAAAAAAGTTTTGACCAAAAATTGGACTTTAATTCAAACTGACCTCACTGTATGCCATAAATTAGGCGATAGACCCATTTTTATTTTTAGAAGAGGGCACAATTTGAAAACTTTGTTAGAGAGACCTTTTAGGAAACCAGTTATTAATCCTGGTATGTATAAATGTGGTAGGTGTAATTTTTTGCAAATATATAAAAGTGGGCAAGAAGTTAAATATAATAGGACAACATTTTTATATTTTGGATAAATACAACTGCGAAACTAAAGGAGTGGCCTACTTGGCTTCATGTGATAAGTGCAACTGTTTCTATATAGGTAAAACTGAGAGATCATTGAAACAGCACATATATGAGCACATGTATAATATTTGTAAAAACAATTCCAACAATGCTTTGGCTAAACATATTATTGAGAATAATAACCACTCTTTTTCATTTTCCATTTTGGAAAAAGTTGTTCTTGACAGGAGGGGTGGTCCATGGTCTTTAATTTTGGAAGAAAAAGAATTACTTTGGCAATTGCGCCTTAATTCTTTGAATTTTCCTGGTCTTAATGATAATTGTAATGTAAAATGTTTATTAAATCTAAAAGCTTTAGACAGATGAGCTATTTAGGAATACACACACAACAATACATTTGTTTGTGAATATTCAGTTTGATTTATTACAAAAATATGAGATATTTCTTTAATTTATGAAACAGGAACTGATGTCAATTTTACATTTATTATTTAAATGATTTATTTGTTGTTATTTTTGTATCTGATGAAGTTTGACAACATTGCCAAACGAAAGCGCTAATAAAACTTTTAAATCTTTCACCTTTTAGTCTTGGAGTGAATGGCCGACCTTGTCTTTTTGGTTTACTTAAGTCTTTCTGGAATGTAAAATTTAATGAAGATAAAACAAAGGCTATAGCCGTAAATTATATACCCACATACAAATTGGTTCAGCAATACCCATATTTTTGGGGACATGATTAGCTGAAGAATTTAGGAGTATGGATTAAAAATGCTTCTGCTATGGTAGCTAAAGAGATGTGGGATGAGACGAAACAAAAGATAGCACAAAAGCTGAGAAATGGGAAACTCTTATTTATGGATATGGATATTAAGATGGCAGTGAAAATGTTTTCAGTCCCTTTAGTCTTATGTATGGGTCAGGCATACTTTTATCAACCTGAGGAGAAGTTGTGGATATTAATTTAAAAGTTGTCAGAGAGAAAGAGAGAGAGAGAGAGAGAAAGAGGGCAAGAGTTAAGTGGGATAAGTTGATCCTTCCCATAGAGCAAGGTGGTTTAGGTTTACCTGATCTAAATGGATATTTTAGAGCTACACAGTTAAAGCTCATATACGTAACACAAGCAGTAGGTTATAATTCAAAATGAAAAAGGATGATGAAGAAACTAGGCGGAAGTTCAAGAAACAGAGTAGGATTTAGGATGCAGATCCTTAACGAGAATAATAACCATGCAGAACTTTATATTACTAAAGTAGCAGCAAGTATTTTAAAAAGTAAGTCAATATGAGTGGAGAAAGCAGATTTTGCCAGTAGGGATGACAACAAGTAGGTGTACAGAAAATAGGCAAGAGGGGGCAGGAATTTAGTGGAGAAACTTGGCAAAGGAACCAAGATATTTGGAGCAAATAACTACAGCAGGAAAGGTAATAGAGTGGGATGAGGCTAAAATGACATTTTTTTGCAGTCTACAGACTGCCTTCCCTACCAGGGCTTGATCTCAGACTACAGGCAACGAGAAAGCTATAAGGGAATTTTAAGTGAAAGACCTGTTCTGATAGAGTTTGTATTTAAATCTAGAACAGAAGCAGCTGTTAAACAAGGGATAATAGTGGGGCATATAAAACATTGTATGATGACTATAAGAATCAGTCAGAGGAGGTTAGAAAAAAATTGGGAAGAGAGACCAGAAAAGCAATTTACAAGAAAGCAATTTGAAAACATGTATGGCTCCCAAGTATGCAACCAGGTCCAGAAGGTTTAGGATCTTTGGAGGTGTTTGTTTAGGTATTTTTATACCCAAGTAGACTTCAAAGAATTTTTCCCGAGGTAAGTAGCAAATGCTGGAGGTGTGATGGAGAAGAGGTAATCAGCATCATATGTTTTGGGAGTGTGATGAGTTGGCAGATTTTAAAAATTCCTTACAGAGTACTTTAGCAGAAATATAGGGTGAGCAAATGGATGTAAGTAAGGAACTGATTCTTTTTAGCTGGGATACAAAATCAGAATTGCTTAGCTATAGTAAGGCCTTATTACGTTTAATTTTGTTGGCTGCCAAAAAAGCAATAACTAGAAAATGGAAATCGACGTGTTGGATTTTATAAAAGAGATAAAAATTAGAAGAGGGATCTTTAGAAAAGAAAAGCAGCAAATTACATTGACATAAATGAAAATTGTGGAAACAATACATGCCTAATAATGTTCAGGTGGAGAAGGAGGAGTGAGGTTTAAGGGAAGGCAGGAATTCAGCAATTTTTTGTAATGCTGAACTAAAGATAGTAGCAGAAAAAATATATGTGATGTATATTGAATTTAAATGAAAACAAATATGGTTTGTTTTCTGTTGTTTGTTTGCCTATGTCTTAAGTGATAATTTAATAAAGGTGTTTAAAAATTATACTGTAACATTGTCTGAACTATGAAAACATATCTACTGGTACTGTAAGATCATGTACCTATACAAATTGTTTTATAAGCAAGTAAAAGTCTACTGCAATAAACACTGGCAATTTCCACTAGTAGTTCTTAAAAGAAAATGGTTTAATGATTGGTAGATCAAACTTTAACTAAATATTATTAGGTTTGAGCCTCAGTGTAATAGGTTCACAAAGAATTACAATAATTGTAAAGTGAAGATTGGAAATGTCACAGTGAAAGCAATGATGTATACAATAATAGTCACAGCAGGTATCTAGAGGGCTTAAATTAAGGTATTTATAGAAGCAAAAATAAGCAGAATGCAATGGGTTGAAAGGCAATTAAAAGAAGCTAAAATGGCTATGCAGGAGTACTTAGAAAACAAGAATGGACATAGATTTTAAAATTAACTATTTTTGACAGAAACCTGTAGCAACCATTTTTGGGCTTGTTTGAGACAAAAAAAAAGGTTGAAGGGCTGATAACCAAGTTCAGGAATTATATCAGAATGGTAAGGGAGAAGTGGATACAGGAAATTTCTGAAAGTAATGGTAAATTATTGCAGTATAGCGCACAATGTAGACAAGATGTACTGGTTATGAGCAAAATTCAGAAAATGATAATATACAGAACCTACTGATATTGAAAATAATACTATACAGAACCAACTGATATTGCCAACATCCGGGCATATAGGTTTCAGTGCTAACATTACCCCCTTCTCACTCCCTAAAGGGCCCATCTCTATACTGGAAGAATGCAAAGTTCCTGTAATCACGGCTGCACAGGTAAAAAACAAACTCTCCAAAGCCAAAAACACAGCATCCATGGGACCTGACAACATCCCAGGCTGCATTCTACATGAAATACAGAATGAACTGGCACCCCACCTAAGTACCATGTTCAGTCATAGCCTCACCTCAGGCTTTGTGCCCACTGAATGGCACACAGTGATGATTATCCCACTCCACAAAGGGGGAGCCACCACGGACCCCGGGAACTACCCCCCCCCCATTAGCCTGACAAGCCTGGTCTGCAAGGCCATGGAACTTATCATCATGGAACTTATAAACAAAGACATTGGTAATCTCCAAACTCTGGACCCCACCCAGTTCGAGTTTGTAAAAGGCAGATCATGTCTCCTAAACCTGATAGACTTCTTTGAAGCAGTCACCAAAGCTGTAGACGAGGGTAAGGTGGTTCACACAGCTCACACAGATCTCGCCAAGGCTTTCGACACCATCCCCCACTCTGGAATTATAGATAAACTCACTAAACTAGGTATAAATTCCTATGTCACAAGATGGGTTGCCAACTGGCTCACTGACAGAACCCACACTGTGAAAGTAGCAGACTCCAAATCCAACTTTAGACCAGTGACAAGTGGAGTACCACAGGGTCCAGTCCTGTGTCCTCTCCTGTTCCATTATACATGTGGAAAAAGAAGCAGAAGATGAGTCTTGCTAGTACATTTTAACAATATTTTTCTAGATGGAAGATGCCCCCTTGACTTGGAAAGCAGTAGTTCTACAAAAGAAGGGGCAGGATCTCCTTGATCCAGGATCATACAGGTACATTTCAATTCTGAATCATGACTACAAAGTGTTCATGATGATTTTAGCAAAAAGAATGGAAAAGATATTGACAAGAATAGTAGACATTGGTTAGTGTGGATTATAGAAGGTAGGCAAAGATTTGACAATATTAACACAATCCTTACAATTTAAAAGTATGTGCTGATAATAATACAATGTTAATGGGTTTGAATATTAGAAAAAAAGTGTTTGACTGAGTGAGATGGAAATATTATGAAAAAGATATTTGAGGCATTTTGGTTTCCACGGACATTTGCAATACTAATATCTAAAGAGGTGCTCAACTAAGCGAAGTGTTGTGGTAAGCTGTCTGAAGAGTTTAGCCTTACAAGAAGAACTAGGCAAGGATGTCTACTTTCTCTATTACTCATTACTTCATGTTTAGTGACATTAGCCAGGGTCATAAAACAATAAAACTTAATTGGGTATAAATGGAGAAATACTAACACGAAAGTAGCCCTTTTTTGCAAATGATACATGGTACCAATCCAGAGCATGACACAAAAATTATATTTGATAAACTGGAATATTTTATTAGTATAGTAGGATATAAAGTAATGAAGCAAAAACAAAGGTTATAATGAATTATGTTCCAATATATAACTCGGTGCAAGGTTTCCCCTTTATGGCATCATAACAAGATGAGATGCTTCTGAATTTTGTTGCAAGGGGACATTGAGCAAGCAGCTAAAGAAATATGAGATGAAAATGCTCAAAAAATAAGTCATATAATAGTGTGGAAATTGTTATTTGTGGACACCAACAATAAGATACAAGAGATTCAGAGGTTATTGTGCCCAACGGTTATTTGTGTAGGTCAGGCTTGCATGCATTAACTTGACAGATCAGAAATGGAAGAATATATAAAAGGAAATTATAGCAGACTTTTGGGATAACAAAAGAAAGAATACACTGGGGAAAATAGTACTGACAAAAGGAATAGGGTAGTTTAGGGCTTCAGACTGGAGGCATACTATAAGGCCACACAACTTAGGTTTAAATATTTGATGCATGGAATGCATGCCCAAATGGAAGCACCAGATAGGTGAGCTGGAAACAGGATCACACATGGATATTCAGGCATATCTAAAAGAAATATAAACAGTGTTATGAACATCCATAAATACATAAAAGTATTAAGCACATTTTTATGTTAAAGTTAAGTTAGACCTTGGAAAAAATAGAAAAACACCTACAGGTTATACTATCTATGTATATGTCTGTATGTATGTATCAAAGACCAGATGATCAAAGTTTTAAAACTTCTAACATTCTGAATCGAGATCGCCATACAGCACGGAATGGAAAATTTACCATTTTCCTTGCTGTAGTGTGATGTCGGAGTTGGTATATTTAAGTGGCAGAGGATGTGGGGGAACAAGGGGGCTTGCCCCCCACACAAAAACATAAAAGAAGACTTTTTTTTTAAATATGATGTTCAATGTTTCAAAACTTTGATCATCTTGTCTTCGATTATATGATGTTTGATGTACAATGCAGTATAAAGGAAAAATACCTTGAAATGAGTGGAGTGAAAAATTAAATACAGATAATTCATTTCCCTCCACTGATCTGTTATACATTTTAATCCTAGCTATGTAACTAAATCATGAAAATTTAGAATTCTGCATGGAAATGTTTGCACAGATATTACTGTACACCGACGAGACTGGAAAAATGTTCATGTAGACAGGCAGCATACATTGGAGGTTTAATAGTTCAGAGGTTGTTGGGTGCATATATTTTGGGAATATACAGTGCTGCTTCAGTACAAAAATGAATTGAATAATATGGTAAGTCTTGTACATAAAAAAGAATTTAACTTCTGTATATAGATGTTTTTTATTCGAGTTGATATAAAATAACATACTGAAGAGGGTAAAAATGTTACTATCTTTAGTGTTGATGATGGCTAACCAAGCTATAAATAGAAAATGGAAAAATAAAGACAAACCAAAAAGAGAGATGAGAAAAAGATGATTACAAAGATTAAAAATATGGAACTAAAATTAGAAATATAGAGCTGAGAACTATTACAGATCAGCAACATAATTCCATAGTACAAAAACAGTCTGTATGGGATTCTGAAATGGGAATATACTTGAAGACAACATTGATACATGGCAAAATATCTAAGATAAATATCTATTTAATAAGGTAGGCTGCAATAAAAACTAAGAAGTCACTTGTTCAGTTAAGATTTGCAATACAACAAAAGTAAAGCAATATGGTCACTGGTTAATTTATGATATCAAATTATGTTGTAAATAGTTAATTTGTCTTTTTTAACTACTTTTTTTTTTAATGTGCAATGTTAAATCAAATTTGAAATTAAGATGATAGAATAGTTGATCTGGCATAGTTGCATTTACGTGCTTAACAATGGCAAGTTACTGAAAGTTGAATGTAAGCACTGATTGTCTGACATGATGCTACTTTATTGGTATTGTATGAATATATGACTAGCGATTGGTACTGAAATAACAAGTACACCATGAGGATTGCACAGTATGTAAAATGAAAATGATGTAGTAAAGCATTTACATCGTGTATAAAAACACTTATTTATCTATGTATATGTGTGTCATACCTCTCAGTTCCTTTGCTCAAGAATTCAGGACAAAGCTATGAATAATGAGAGGACAGGGACAGATTTTATATATTCTAATAAACTTGGACAGTTGTTAGAATAACAGGTTTTGCTTAAGCATGCATTTTCTGAAGGATAGCGGCTCTGAAACTCAAATGTCTGTCATTATTTAAGGACTGCGATCCTTAATGATTTGCCAGAACAGCACAAGATTTACAAGGCACAGGCCAAAAATATCAGAAAAATAACTGGACGTTCTGCAAAATTCTGGATAGTTGAGAAGTATGGTGTGTGTGTGTGTGTGTGTGTGTGTGTGTGTGTGTGTGTGTGTGTGTGTGTGTGTGTGTGTGTGTGTGTGTGTGTGTGTTTATGTGAGTGTGTGTGTGTGTGTGTGTGTGTGTGTGTGTGTGTGTGTGTGTGTGTGTGTGTGTATAAATTATATATATTGTTTGTGTGTGATGCAAACAAAGCATTTAACACATGCCATTAGAAAATAGAACAAATACATTCTCAGTTTTCCTATATATTTGTTAAAAACGGTGAATGAGTAATAAGTGAAACTCTATAGCATTATTAGGGTAGAAAGAAATCCTTTCAGAAAGACTGGCTAGGGATTTGCATAAAATTAAGATGAATTTTAAAAGTATAGGGGAATTAAGATAGAATGAGATGTGGAAGAAACTTTAACATTTTTTAAGAAGGATTGGCAAAAGTTAAAATGTTGCAGAGGAGGATCGCTTGCAGATCAAGAAGAGGCACAGCTACAAAGCACAGACAACTAGGGGTATAGAAAACAAATGAGAGGGCAGGACATAACTGGAGAAAACTAAAAAAGGAGCCACCTTACTAAGAATAATTTATAGAGAATGAAGAAGCCATCCAGGTGTTTGTAATGCAAGTCAGGGAATTTCTTCGATGGCAGAGACTTTTTTAAGTATATCTTTTTAACTGCTTAGACTGTAACCATCAGGCCTCCCCGGTACTGCCTTGGCTGTGGTTCCCTGCTGATGGTGAATCCACCTCCAGACCTGCTCAACAGGGAGGTCTATTGTGTGAAACTGCCAACATCTGCACAGGCATCAGAGGTGGCTAGGTTAGTGTTTAAGTAAACTAATCACACCATTGTGTTGATGGTGTGCACTCCAGTTTCACCACAAGGGACACCTGTGCTCCTACCATATCTGCACATGCGAGGTCAGGAGCTATCATCACTGGCTTGAGCAGCCACAGAGTACAACCCTCTCTACTGGCCACTGCTTTCAGTGGTATGTGAAACCTCCATTTCATTCCAATGGAGCTGTAGAAACAGCCAACTGAGAAACCACCAAACTCCCATCCAGGATAAGCACCAACCATAACCCCCCCCCTCCCCCGCCTTCTCATCAGTTGATCTGAGCTCCCACTCAAATACAGTTTGCTTGGGTTATAATTAGAACTTTAGCCTTCTGTGCCCTCAAGTAGACAACAGATGCTGGATATGAATGAGAGAAAATTAGGAACACATTTGCAATTAATGTATGGAGTTAATTGAGTTTAAGGACACCATACAGAATGGCCTGACACAGTTTGGGGAGTTGTATTATATTAACTAAGGAGATGCCATTGAGTTGATGTTTAGATTTAGAAATGTCAAGACTCAGTAAGGCCTTAGAAAGTATAATTTTACTTGCAACCATAAAAGCAGGTACTCAAAAGTAAATATCAAAGATTTAAACCAGTTGTCAATGAAGTACTGAATATAGACATGGTGTCTTTGGAAGATGGTAGAAATAATTTTCATAAAAATAAATGGACCATTTAGAATAATATAAACAAAATAGTAGTCAAATAGATGACTAAAATTAAAATAAAATAAGAAGTTTGGTAGGAATTGAAAAGTATTTTCTAATGCACAAGAGTAAAGGAATAGAACTATGTTGGAAACTGTATAGAAAGCATGTGTGCAATAATGGAAAGTTTTATGATCTTTTTTACACTATTAATGTACGAGTTTATTGTAATGTTTGAATAAAGCTGTTTAAAAATCCCTTAATAAGTATCCACAATGTTAATTAGTAAATTAGTAACATACTCTATATCATTTTATAATTATCATGCTCATTTTCTTGTTTGCTTTGTCATATAACATGCTTAAATATTAAAAGTTAACATTTTATTTCAGGCAATTAACTTGTACCCTGATCCCATGCGCAAAAATGGGAAAAGGAGTTATAGATGGATGGATGGATAAAACATCCATTTAAAATTACCTTTTTGTGACAGTTGCAATACATTTTGCTCCACAATCATACCAGTTAAACTACTTAAACCAAGATAACTTAGAGCCACTTAGAATAATAATTTCATGGATATGGTACTGCACCCTTTACCACTCACCTCTCAGAGCTTACTATCTTTAAGTCAGCAAAGCATAGCCTCATACACTATTTCAGTTCAGATAGATTCCACATGTTCATCTAGAGCCACTTAGAATAATAATTTCATGGATATGGTACTGTACACTTTACCACTCACCTCTCAGGGCTTACTAGCTTTAAGTCAGCAAAGCATAGCCTCATACACTATTTAAGGTCAGATAGATTCCACATGTTCATGTAGAGCCACTTAGAATAATAATTTCATGGATATGGTACTGTACCATTTACCACTCACCTCTCAGAGCTTACTAGCTTTAAGTCAGTAAAATATAGCCTCATACACCATTTAAGGTCAGATAGATTCCACATATTCATCTAGAGCCACTTAGAATAATAATTTCATGGATATGGTATTGTACCCTTTACCACTCACCTCTCAGAGCTTACTAGCTTTAAGTCAGCAAAGCATAGCCTCATGCACTATTTAAGGTCAGATAGATTCCACATGTTCATCTAGAGCCACTTAGAATAATAATTTCATGGATATGGTACTGTACCCTTTACCACTCACTTCTCAGAGCTTACTAGCTTTAAGTCAGCAAAGCATAGCCTCATACACTATTTAAGGTCAGACAGATTCCACATGTTCATGTATAGCCACTTAGAATAATAATTTCATGGATATGGTACTGTACCCTTTACCACTCATCTCTCAGAACTTACTAGCTTTAAGTCAGCAAAGCATAGCCTCACACACTATTTAAGTTCAGACAGATTCCACATGTTCATCTAGAGCCACTTAGAATAATAATTTCATGGATATGGTACTGTACCCTTTACCACTCACCTCTCAGAACTTACTAGCTTTAAGTCAGCAAAGCATAGCCTCATACAGTATTTAAGTTCAGACAGATTCCACATGTTCATCTAGAGCCACTTATAATAATAATTTCATGGATATGGTACTGTACCATTTACCACTCACCTCTCAGAGCTTACTAGCTTTAAGTCAGCAAAGCATAGCCTCATACACTATTTCAGTTCAGATAGATTCCACATGTTCATCTAGAGCCACTTAAGAATAATAATTTCATGATATGGTACTGTACCCTTTACCACTCACCTCTCAGAGCTTACTAGCTTTAAATCAGCAAAGCATAGCCTCATACACTATTTAAGGTCAGACAGATTCCATATGTTCATCAGTCAGATGATATTTATATAACTGTTAGTCACCTATGAACCATCTTCATAACATAACTATTAGTGTCCAAAAGTCTCTCAGGTAGCCACTCAAATTCTTCCCAATGCATATCTGACAGAGAACACTACCACTGTACCTTCTCTTTGTTTGAACTCATTCTCCAGTTATCTCCCATTTCAATAGTTTCACAGCCATAATTAAGATTCACAGTTGGAAGTGATATAAGGCTATGCAAACGGTAATGAATTATAATAATGATGATTCTGGCAGCTGCCTGGGCCCACAGCTCTAATGTGGCTAATGGCCACCAGACAGAATAATTTAATTTTTCAAAAATATTTGTTATTTTGAGAAATGCACACTTATTCTTTAAAATAATAAAACATGATGGGCACAGAGTATTCCCTCACCATACTATTTGTATAAAAATAAATATATGTTCTTTACTTAAAAATAAATCTGTGCAGTTACAACTTTCTGCTTATTGATTTCTTAAGGGTATTTGAGAAAGTAGCAAACATACTAGGAATATTAAATAGTATAATGGAGAATTATAGACTACTATATAAGATTGTCATAATGTGAGGCAACTTTTTGGAGAAATGCAGGCTGGCTGTGTGTGGTTGAAAGCAACTTTTGTTCCCTCAGTTTAAAAGTTGACTTTGCTTTCTGGCTACTTTAGGGTATAAAAGTTGAAGCTGTCCCTGGCTTTGCCACATGTTTTCATCTGTGTCTCATAAAAGTTTGTTTTTCTAACAAATCATTGAAGACTGCAGCCACTAAATTTGGGAGGCATGGGGCTGGCTTTGGAAGAAAGCAACTTAGCCTTTTGTCATTTGATAAATTTAAAGCTTGGATTCATGAGTCTGTTGTGTAATTCTGTAAAATACATTGGATTTTTTTTTCATTGGCAACTTTATCAAACCTGGGACAGTTACAACTTTCTTTCATACAATGAGTGTGGCTTTACATTATATTTTGGTCTCTGCCTCATAAAATCTCTGTTCAGACTGTATTCACTAAATGAGGTCAGACATTTGACTTTTCGACTTCATATCCTTCAGAAAATGCATGACAATGCAGAAATAGTTCCCTAACAAATTCCTATGTACACAAGATTGGTAATTTATGGAAAACACAGGACATTGCTAGTACATTTGTGTAGTTGTAGAATGTTACACTGGTGGAGTAATGTGGCAATTGTTGCCATAATATCCTGAAGGTTTCTGGAGGGTGGAGGAGCAACATTTTTAATTACATTTGTAAGGGAGCTGTCACCCTTTAACCCCCATTGCCATCTTAAGTAAAGTGGTTGTAGGGGGTTGAGGGAGGCAGTAACCCCTCCTCAGTTATAAACAAAACTAAGGAAAGAACAGTGATGTAAGCTGAACTTGCCATACCAGTAGATAATCGAATGATCACTGCTGCAGTAGCCTTAACTATATGGGTTATATCCTGCCAAGGATATAAGAGCCAGACAGCTTCCAAAACTTCAGGGCACCTTCCATGTGTCCAGGTTGTCAAGCAAGTCGAGTTGACTAAAAGACAAGTTTGGGTGCAAAACCCTTCACAGCTTTCCTGCCAACTTTAAGAGGGAGGCTGAGCCCTGAAAGGACAATGATAGGAACAACAAGGCTGAGCCCTGAAAGGACAATGCTAGGAACAACAAAAATAAATGTCTGAGCACCTAATTAGCATAACACTTGAATACCAAGTAGCACACAACTCTTCCTAGTTGTAGTAGGAATGTCATATACTACTGAGAAGTACATTTAAAAAAACAGTGTGATAAAATGATGGAAAATATAAGCAAATTATGAAAGAGACAGTGTAAAATATGTAGACTTTAATGAACTGTATAGGAAATTTCTACCACAAAAAAGGGAAGTTATAAGATGTATGTCCTCCTTGCATAAATTGTTGCCACTAGTATGTTGGTCATGCAGTGTGGTCTTCTGTATATTACACAGCTTCAAAAATCGCATATGATGAAGGGGTAAATCAAGCTTTAAAAGGTGGACATACCTCCAAAAATAGGGAAATCATAAAATTGGCCTTGAAAATAAGAATGTTCCTCTAAAACAGGGAAAGATGAGAGGTCTGCATTATGTCCTGTAACATTAATTGCTTTCTTACTATGCTGCCATTGTGTGAGTTGTAAAAGCTACATTGTTACTTTGAATATCTGTGTCTAATGCCATTATCAGTGGCATGGAATAGCATAACTGGATAACCACTAACATGCATTGGGACAATTTCAAACCCTGTTCATGTTTCTACCTTATCGTAGGTAGTTGCATTCTGTGTAAAATGGTTACATAATCACATCACTATTTCATCAAAACTAATCTGATCTAAAAAATACCTTTGAAATCTTGTTATATTGTTTTGTTTTCTTTCAAATTGTACTCCTCCCAGATACCACCTTCAAAATGGAACTGTTAGTAGGGCTACCCAGTCAACAAAATGTAAATAAATGAATAGCCAGAATTAGCTTTGACTCAAATTATGATATTCCTTTAGGATCGTTGATACTGGCGTTTATTATAGTTATAGGTGATGGAGGCAAAAGACAGTAATGTGGAGTTTGGAGGAGTTTTGCCCACCCACATAAGAATTTGCTTTGAAATCTGCCCATTAGGTCTGCTTGCATTAAATGAGTGTGCTGTAAGTATGATGGTTGGCAGCTAACTGAAGCACATCCATAATGTATAACTATTCTTTAATGTCATGTATAGTACAGAGCACTTATAAAGGACAGACCAAGTTTAAATCAGTGGGCTTTCAGGTAGCTACCTCCACTTTACAGATCACCCTTCAGTCACCGGCAGTCTTTGTATCTTACCACTCCCTCAGTGTAGATCCCAAGTTGCCACTAAAGGTCTATTTTCTTGATTGTTCATTTTTAAGAGCTTCATGAAGGGCAGTGCAAAAGGTCTCGCTTAAATCCATGTCCAGAGAAGCAGGTAAATTACTAAGTTCTGCCTTGTGTTACATTATGTTGTACACCACTGAAAGTTTTTATAAATTGAGTGAAAAATGGTTCCATCTATGGAATTAGATTAATGTTTTACCATTAATTACAAGCAACTATCAGCAAATTATGGTACATGTGTAAAACAGACAAATTTGTTCTGCTATAGAGACTGCTGCCTTTTTTTCCCTTCTTATAATAGCAAACCAGAGCTTATATAAAAAAGGACACTGTATACATTATTCATCATTTGCTTGACCTTGGAAGGGTATCAGATTTGTTTTGCTTGCTTTGCATGGAAACAGATATCTCTCCTCAATTAACAAGCTCAATAAAAGTCAGAAAGACCCAAATGATAAATATACTTTGAAATTGTATCCACCCATAAGAGCAGAAAATGAATCAATAACAAGAGATGTCAAGCACTAATAAGGTTACTCATGTTTATTAGTACTTAACATCACTGACGTACATGCATTTTGTGTGTGTGTGTGTGTGTGTGTGTGTGTGTGTGTGTGTGTGTGTGTGTGTGTGTGTGTGTGTGTGTGTGTGTGTGTGTGTCTGTGAGTGTGCATATGTGTGTGTATAGGAGGTCTGCTTGTGTAAAGGGCAGACACAAACTGTGAATTGTTCCATAGATTACATAACTGAGGTGAGCGAAGTAAAATGAGATATCAGTTTGTGTTTTATGAGTGAAAACACAGCTCCTTTTAGTGATATGATACTTGTTCTCATGGTTTGGGAAGAATATTGCGACTGCTTATTATGAAAATGAAAAATATAAAGTTGTTGCAGATTTCCAAGGGGAAATATGCCAACACATCTCATACAGAGAAAGATAGTTTAGAGAAACCAGGAAGGGGGAAGAAAGGGTAAAATATTAAATGAGTATTGAGTTTTAGAGGCATATTACCCTTGCACATTCTGCAACCAACAGATGGCATCAAATCATGATAGGACACAGGATAAAAACTATGGGCTATTAACAAGGTGCGTCAAGTAGTCCAGCGTTAGTTTCTCTCAGCCTCCATTTACCTACTCTGTGACTGTCAGCAAGTGACATAAGTAGTCAGTACTCCGACCTCTCCTAATGGACACTTGGGTCTTCTGGCCTTCAGTAAGCAGATAAAGTAAATATTATGAAAAAATGTGCACAACAGAGACCTGCAACTTTAAATGGAGTTTTATCTTGTGGCCACCCATAAACCGAGTAGAGACTTTTGGAAGTACTATATGGCTGATCACTCAGTTAGCCCAGATCCTCATAAGCAGAATTAAGGATTTACAAACTAGCATATAAAAAAACCTCAAGGATCCTGTGAGTTAAGGCTCAGAATATGCATTTATCATTAACTCAAAGGTCTTCTTGTACACTGCAAATAAAAGGTCCTAATAAATCATCATGCTCAGAACATAACTCCATATCTCCAAGAGCCTGAGCATGGGACAGAAAGCAGCAAGCCTGTCTCAGTTAGAAGAAACGTTACTAAAATTGTGCAGCATATCCTTGCACCAACAACAACAATGAGCAGCTAATATTAGACCTTGGCCTAACCTTTAAACAGCATGCATAATCTACTACCAATAATGTGTTGAGTCAACTCAAATTATCCTACAAAAACTCGCATTTACTCTCACCTGATGCATGACAGTCGGTAGCTAGAAACATGCTAATAACCAAATTAGAAAACAGTCTATTAGTTTTCATTCCTCATACAATATCCGGTTACTCCAAACTGCTGAAAGTAAAATTTGTCTCTTTGTACTCTTAACAAGTAACCACACCCACCACTATGAGCTATTAAAAAGATTTAAATGACTTCCAGTGCAGTCAGGACAAGTACGCTAACACTCAACTATTAAAAATTGTTACTCTACTATACTGCCCACTTTTCAAAACTCTGCTAGCTGTTAAAGAACAGGCATACACACTCAGAAGCTTGCATTTAGGTATCACAGTCTTAATAAGACCGTCTTTCAGGAGGGCAGTTGGAGAGAAGGCACTGAATAAACTAGCTTCGGTGACATGGAATCACTTATCTATTAACATTACTAAAGAAAATATATTAAAGGGCTTCAAAAACAAAGTCAAATACCTACTGAATTCTCAGTCTTATACTTGTTTCAAAGACAAGGGATTAGCAAAGTAAACCATTTCTGCAACTTGCAGCATAAGATATTACTTTTACTTGTATTTATAAACTCTGTACAAATCGTATACCTCATTAGTTAGACTGATATTTCTCTGTTATATCAATATATTTTTTACACTTTGTATGTCCTTTCTGCCAGAATTAATTGCTTGTTTATTTTGTTCATTCTACTGGCAATTTTATGTACCATAACTTTATCAAATGTTCTTTGCCACTGGGGATGCACAAGCCAGTGCATTTCTTTGTGCCGGTCCCAAGCCCGGATAAATGGGAAGGGTTGCGTCAGGAAGGGCATCCGGCGTAAAACTTCGCCAAAACTTTTCATGCAGTCACCAGTTACTATTTACATACCGGTTCGGTCGAGGCCTGGGTTAACAACGACCGCCACCAGTACTGTTAGCCAACAGGGTGCTGGTGGAAATTGGGCTACTGTTGGCCGAAGGAGGAGAAGAGGCGGAAGGCATGGCCGAAGGCAGGAAGAGAGGAGAAAGGCTAGGACTGTGGTAGTGAGGGTCGGAACTTTGAATATTGGTAGTATGACTGGTATAGGGAGAGAGCTAGCTGATATGATGGACAGAAGGAAGGTTGGTATATTGTGTGTGCAAGAGACCAGATGGAAGGGAAGTAAGGCTAGGTGTATCGGTGGTGGGTTCAAATTGTTTTATCATGGTGTGGATGGAAGGAGAAATGGCGTAGGAGGTATTCTGAAGGAACAGTATGCTAATAGTGTTTTGGAGGTGAAAAGAGTGTCGGATAGAGTGATGTTTATGAAGCTGGAAATTGATGGTGTAATGATGAATGTTGTTAGTGCATATGCTCCACAAGTTGGGTGTGCAATGGATGAGAAAGAAAAATTTTGGAGTGAATTGGATGAAGTGGTGATGACTGTACCCAAGGGTGAGAGAGTGGTGATTGGAGCAGATTTCAATGGGCATGTTGGTGAAGGGAACAGTGGGGATGAGGAAGTGATGGGTAGGTATGGTGTTAAACAAAAGAATACAGAAGGTCAGATGGTAGTGGATTTTATGAAAAGGATGGACATGGCTGTGGTGAATACGTATTTTAACAAGAGGGAGGAGCATAAGAGTGGAGGAAGATGCACACAGGTGGATTATATCTTATGCAGGAGGGCCAGTTTGAAGGAAATTGGAGACTGTAAAGTGGTGACCGGAGAAAGTGTAGTTAGGCAGCATAGGATGGTGGTTTGTAGGATGACATTGGTGATCAAGAAGAGGAGGAGGAAGAGTGTGAGGGCAGAACCAAGAATCAAATGGTGGAAATTGAAAAAGGGTAATTGTGAGGTTGAGTTCAGGGATGAGTTAAGGCAGGCAATGGGTGGCAGTGAAGAGTTACCAAATAGCTGGATAACTACAGCAGAGCTAGTAAGGGAGATGGCTAGAAAGGTGCTTGGTATCACATCTGGACAGAGGAAGGATGACAAGGAGAATGGTGGTGGAATGAGAAAGTACAGGAGAGTATACAGAGAAAGAGGTTGGCAAAGAAGAAGTGGGATTGTCAGAGAGATGAAGAAAGTGGACAGGAGTATAAGGAGATGAGGTGCATGGCAAAGAGAGAGGTGGAGAAGGCTAAGGATAAGGCATATGAAGAGTTGTATGAAAGGTTGGACACTAAGGAGGGAGAAAAGGACCTGTACCGATCGGCTAGACAGAGGGACCGAGCTAGGAAAGATTTGCAGCAGGTAAAGGTGATAAAGGATAATGAGGGAAACATACTCACAAGCGAGGAGAGTGTGTTGAGGAGATGGAAAGAGTACTTTGAGGCTTTGATGAATGAAGAGAATGAGAGGGAGAGAAGGTTGTATGATGTAGGGATAGTGAATCATGAACTACAATGGATTAGCAAGGAGGAAGTAAGGATAGCTATGAAGAGAATGAAGAATGGAAAGGCTGTTGGCCCAGATGACATACCTGTGGAAGCATGGAGGTGTTTAGGTGAAATGGCAGTGGAGTTTTTAACCAGATTGTTTAATGAAATCTTGGAAAGTGAGAGGATGCCTGAGGAATAGAGAAAAAGTGTTTTGGTACCGATTTTTAAGAGTAAGGGTGATGTACAGAGCTGTAGTAACTACAGAGGGATTAAATTGATCAGTCACAGCATGAAGTTGTGGGAAAGAGTAGTGGAAGCAAGGTTAAGAAGGGACGTGATGATTAGTGATCAGCAGTATGGTTTCATGCCGGGAAAGAGCACTACAGATGCAATCTTTGCTCTGAGAGTGTTGATGGAGAAGTACAGAGAATGTCAGAAGGAGTTGCATTGTGTGTTTGTAGACTTAGAGAAAGCATATGACAGGGTGCCTAGAGAGGAGTTGTGGTATTGTATGAGGAAGTCAGGAGTGTCAGAAAAGTATGTAAGATTGGTACAGGATATGTACGAGGGTAGTGTGACAGCGGTGAGGTCTGCGGTGGGAGTGACGGATGCGTTTAATGTGGAGGTGGGGTTACATCAAGGATCAGCTCTGAGCCCTTTCTTATTTGCAATGGTGATGGACAGGTTGACAGACGATATCAGACAGGAGTCCCCGTGGACTATGATGTTTGCAGATGACATTGTGATCTGTAGTGAGAGTAGGGAACAGGTGGATGAGACCCTGGAGAGATGGAGATATGCTCTAGAGAGAAGAGGAATGAAGGTCAGCAGGACTAAGACAGAATATATGTGTGTGAATGAGAGGAAGGATAGAGGAATAGTGAGGATGCAAGGAGTGGAGGTGGCGAAGGTGGATGAGTTTAAATACTTGGGGTCAATAGTTCAGAGTAACGGTGAGTGTGGAAGAGAGGTGAAGAAGAGAGTACAGGCAGGATGGAGTGGGTGGAGAAGTACCTGTAAGAGTGAAAGGGAAGGTCTACAAGAGGGTAGTGAGACCAGCTATGTTATATGGGTTGGAGAAGTGACATTAACAAAAAGGCAGGAGTTTGAGCTGGATGTGGCAGAATTAAAGATGTTAAGATTTGCACTGGGTGTGACGAGGGTGGACAGGATTAGGAATAAGTATATTAGAGGTTCAGCCCAGGTTAGAAGGTTTGGAGACAAAGCCAGAGAGGCACGATTACGTTGGTTTGGACATGTGCTGAGGAGGGATGCTGAGTATATTGGGAAAAAGATGCTAAGGATGAAGCTACCAGGTAACAGGAAAAGAGGAAGGCCTAAGATAAGGTTTTTGGATGTGGTGAGAGAGGACATGCAGGTGGTTGGTGTGACAGAGCAAGATGCAAAGGACAGGAAGAAATGGAAACAGGTGATATGCTGTGGCGACCCCTAACGGGAACAGCCGAAAGAAGATGATATATATATATATATATATATATATATATATATTAATACTATGTTAATGATTGTTTAATATATTCATGTCTATCCTCTGCACTTTATGGAGTTTGGATCATGCCTAAAAAGAGTCAGACTGACCAGTCCACTTAATTGGTTAAATTGAAATAAACACACATATGAAGAAATAAAGGTAAGAATTCTCAGAAGCATGTATAGTTATGTGGTAATGGAGTAAAAGGTGCAGAGAAACATGCACACACATTTTGTTACGATAGCATGCAAATGAAGTACAGTGTAATAACTGCATAAGGACAGAGGAAAGCAAATCATGATTCATAGCTTGGTGTGAAATGATGGAGACACTTGTATATGAGTATAAAAGCAGAGAACACACCAAAAACTTATGGCAGCAGCAGCAGCTGTGCTACCTGGTATTTGATTACTAAAAACAGCCATCACCCTGGTGTGCAGCATGGCTGCACATGTACCAAAAATATTACACACAGAAGAATGCATTAACAGACATACAGGTCTGGGAATAGCTGTGTGTTAACAGGGATATTATGAAAGCAGTCGAATACATATATGACTCAGACTGCAACTGGAAGAATATGTGCACATTATTTACTATTTGATAACTGGATAGGTGGACTGATCCAGAAATCCCAGTCACCCAGCCAATACCTTTGGATGCAAAACATATGTGTTGCACTTACCATACTGGCTATAGGAATATTTCAGAGACACACTGGGGACACTCTGCGTACTTTGAAGACTTTAGCTTGTAGGCTATTCAGGACCTTCCTCAATGTACTGTTCCACATGTAAGTATACACATTTATTTTCCCAGTACATCATGGGAGAGAACCACTACTGTCTATGACTTCTGTGAGATAACCTACCTCCCTGAAGGGTTGAAAATCATAGACTGCACCCATGGGGCAATAAAGGCCCCACCTGGTGTCCATGGGCAATGTTACATTAATAGGATAGGCTACACTTCCATCAGTTGCCATGCAATGTATGATACAGATGGGCTAATAGCAAATGCGCACACGGCACCCTGGCAGTGCTTCTGATTCCCACATATGGAATACAAATCACCGTTATCACCGCTTCCTTCATGGAGACCTTACATAGGGTCACTGATAGGTAAGTGCAGGCATAAGGATGTACCTATATATCCACAGCCATATATATAAGAGGAACAGGACACTAACCCCTCTCAATATCTCCTCCATGTCCCTCGTGTTACAGGTGACACAGATTACCACTTGAAGCCCTGACTGACATCCTTATGGAAGCCACAAGGTATGAGTGCCTACAGCATGTCACCCACACTCAAACCAGAAATGTGGCTAAGTGTGTGTTCAGCCTGCCAAAGTCAAAGTTCTGCTGTCTGGATACATCTTGGCTGGCACTGCATTACATGTTTACTACAGCATGCCAGATGTTCATGGCACACTGCATGCTGCACAACATGATTCAGTATTGGCAGGCAGATTAGGCAACATTTCCCGACCCTCCTGCAGTGCAGTAGCAGGATGTGTACTGACACAGATGCCAGCAGCAACCACACCGCACAACTCCAGACAATGATTTCCACTGCATGTGGCAGTACAGGCAAGCAGCAACATTTGATCCACCTCTATGGACCTTGACAGGTATACAATGGTAGTGTAAAGTTACACAAAGGAAAATGATGTGTTCATTGTCATGTAACAGCTATGTTAGGTTGTACTTGGTTAAGTCACATAGTGCATCATATGTCACCACTTACACCACACACATAAGGGGTGGCGTAGGTCACAGTTTATCATTTGTACTGGTGACTGAGGACACATGGCACACTTCACTACTGGAGGGAGGATGAACCACCGGTTATGGCAGGCAGAGACAGGAGTTATGGGGTGGTGTGGTATTTGTGCCAAATATGATCTCCTCAGCAGTGAGAGTATTATAATAGTAGCATGCAGAGGGCCAATTGAGACTTGAAGTTGAGGAAGAGGTACCATGGGACCATGTAGCACTAATCTAGCACCACAAAGGCCACGCCAGCTCAGATGTCCTCTGGACCCAGATGTGATGGAACTGGGAGCAAGGCCTGTCTGGTATTCACACATAAAGTAGACTGCCTTAAGTGGGCCTGTATAATGGCTAACAATGCCACTGCTATCAGTATAAAGGAGTAAAGCTAAAACTAAGATGGGGGAAAGAGGGCAGCTACACCAGGTGCAAGCTGTTGGCCAATGGGAGTGCAAAAGCAGTGCAAGGATTATGTTCATTTAAGTGGCTTAAGGTGATACTGCAGCATCTTAAATGAATGCATTAAGTGTATTAATAACTGTAACAACAAGAGGTATGAACTTTTGGTCTTTCACTTATAAAGACATTTTTATTAGCACTTAACTTCAGGTTGAGAAGAGTGCCAGTCTGGAGAATGTCCAGGGCACCAGTTGAACTAGCTATGGTTTTGTGGGGGGGGCACCTCACCTCAACTGCAGCAGGTGTACCTTGCACTCATATTTCTCAGCTGTCCAGAGTTTGCAGAATGCCCAGATTTTACATCATATTTTTTGTTCATAGGTTCATAGCTTCATAGGTGGTCACTGAGCTAATGACCACATGGGCCTTTTTAAGCCTAGCCATGCATTCCAAATCTCTGACAAGTTCTGGTTCCCTTGGTAAGTGTAAGCAGGGGCTCAGGAGATGAAACATTTACAAGTAGGGACATACCTCTCAACCTCTTAGAGCAAAAAACTGGACAAAGCCATAAATAAAAGTGGGACAAAGGCCCAAAAATAAGGACAATTTTTAAATATTGCTCTTACAAACTTAGAAAGTTGATAGAATAACAGGTTTTACATTAGCATGAATTATCTGAAGGATATGAAGTCTGAAACTCAAATGTCTGGCATTTATTTTCTAACTTCAGTCTTTAATGATTTGTCACTGGTTTGCCAGAAAAACACAATTTTTATGAAAAAGAATGAAAAATGTGAGGCAAAAATCTGGACATTCTGTGAAAATCTGCACAGTTGAGTGGTATGAGTAGGGGCCTGGGAGATGAACCACTTAGGTTGCCTGTGTCCATTAGAGACATAGGTACCAAGCCAGGGATGACTTTGCTGTTCCCCATCCAGTTGTCCAAGTTACACTTTAATTGGGTTAGGGAGGAACTCTGCTTCACATGGATGGAGAGCCTATTCCAGAGACAGAGTAGTTTCTGGGATACATATCTGTCTGTCCAGCAGGTCCTATTTATATCACAGGCAAGGTTTAAGTCTTTAGAATGGGTACATTTCTGATGTTTGTTTTGTGGATATACAGGAGGTTCACCAGAGTGGGGTCTGACAATGCCCAGTATGCTAGGCATAGATCTCTCCTCAACAGTCTGTAGGAGACAGAATACAGGGATGGGGCCTTGAGGTGGTCTGCATAGGACATTTTACTCAATGGCAGATTTAAGCTTTGGCGCAGTGGCACGCACCCCCTCCTTTTTGCTAGAACACATGCCGTACAGTCTAGTGCCATAAAAGCTTTTCTAACTGTTATGTTTTAAAATCTGAAAATGTACCACCAAATCGGTACACAATTGAAGGGGTATTCCTCTTACTGTTTCTAATTTAGTGATACCTTTTCAATCCATGTTAGTTAGAGAAGCTTTTTTGTATGCCTTTAACATCAGAAGTCACTATGGGTGATATAACCAGGAGAGCTGCTCAGGATTTTAGATCGATCAGTTGATATGCTCATTCTAAGATCCTGATTGGCTCCTACAGTTGTGTTGCCAGCGTGACTGACAGTTTTGTTCAGGTTAGAAGACTTCGTGGGAGGAAAAAAAAAACTGTCTGTGAACACGTGATAAACGTGCATAGGTAGACTTCCAAGCCTGAGAGAGGGAGAGAGCAACATGCTGGGAGATTTTTCGGAGGTTATGGGAAAATAGTTAAAGTTAATTAAAAAAAACAAAAAAAACCAGGTGAGATGTAATTATTTCCTTTGGGTGAATACATGCAGCCACTAGCATAGAAGGGGGGGGGGGGGTGAGAGGGACAATCACCCGGGCACTAGCTTGAAAAGGAAGCAATTCACAGAAATTAAATAAATAACAAAAGTGTATATATAAATGTTTGATTTTCTCTTAGAAAGATTTAAAGTTTTAGGTCGATCCATGCTTCTGCTACTTCCTGCCCCCTTTATACTTTATCTTGTGTGGCCATTTGCCAGGGACATCAGGTGGCATAAGCACTGTGGCATTCCGTGTGGCATTCCGGTATAAGTTATGTGAACGAGGCAGCAACAGAGCAAGCACAGGGACCCAGGGGAAGCCATCCTAGTCAAAATAAAACGATTACACATTGTGCAAAAACGCTAATTTAAGATAGGTAGCTTATCAGGTGTTTTTTGTTTCACAGTTGTTATATCCCAGTATCTGTCAACTGTCTGGTATTTCCTGGACAAACATTAATTTGGTGTTAAAATAACAAGGTGACAAAATTTTTAGTAGCTCCTTTAAAACAGAATTTGTTTACAGAATTGCCTGATAGCAACAACACTCCACACGCATAGGTATGCAGGGGCATGGGCGCAATGTCAAATGCGATGATATCGCTGGAGCCATGCTCGCAAATAGTACAAGATTGTGAGGCGGGCAAGGGCATGAGCATTATTTTGAGTAAGGAAAAAAGGCAGTAAAAAAAGTACTTATCACATGTCCAGCTGTCCGGCTTCTAACTTGGTTGGTTTAGAAAATTGAAAGTGTGCTTGAATCCCATAAAAGTGAATTTACAGAACTTAAATTGCAGTTAAGTAAGTCCAGTGGGGATTAATGGATGTGATTGCAATGGAAAGCTATAATCTCATTTGCTGCAGACTTTAGTCTCATGCCGTTTGAATTTTTTGCCTCACAACAACTATTTTATAGATTTTAGTTTCCTTAATTGCATGCTGGTAAGCCTTATTGGTTTACCTGACTGTATTGGGCAGATAGATTTTCCAACTTATTGCCTATATTGTGGAAACATTGTACTGTACTGTCTGTCTTCTAGCATCATTAGTTCCCCGAGCTGTACTCCTTTATCCATCTTTACTGTAACACATATTAACTTTTACTTGTTGTGTGCTTACAGCTAAGTATAAGATTTACTGGTTTCTCCTTCATTTGTCATTTGATTTCCTCTCACATTTAGACCAAATGAGAAAGAAAAACTTTTTGTCTGCATATATAGCCTTTATTTGATTATTACAATGGATTTGCTGATGCCAACAACTTTTCCCAGCCCAAATTATATTTACTGGATATTGTTTAGGTAATTATCTGATCTTCTATTAATAAATAAACATTACTGTTTTACTTGACCTTCATCCTCAGATTTCTAATTTCTGTTGCTTAGACTAACATTTCTGTTAGCTCTCCGCAATCTACGCAGCTACTGTTGTATTCAGTTTTATAACTAGATTTTATTACCGCTGTTATACGTCTTCTCATTCTTTTCACCATTAAAGATTATATAGAAGATTATCAGCAGGTTGCAACCATAACTAGAGTATGTGTTCGACACATGAATGCCAAGAAATTCACCTTGACAGTGAAGCTTGAAAGGTGAATCTTGGCATCCAAGTCGAGAACATATAACTAAGGATTATGATCACAGATCCGATCATAGTTCTTTGTAGTACACAGAGCTTTATCTGTTCCATGTAGTACTAGTTATAGGGGAAAAAAAGGTAAATGTTTTGCCGTCTTTCAAAGCCGTAAAGCAGCTAGTAAGTGCTGTCAGAAAGATGGTGCAACTCATCTCTTATGTTTGCACTCCCTCACCTTCCATGCCTCTCAACTGTCCAGATTTTTGCAGAATGTTCCAATTTTTTTGCCTCATATATTTGGTCTGTTCCTCAAACAATCTGTCATTTTCTGACAAATCACTGAGGACTAAGTCACTAAATGATGACATATATTTGAGTTTTAAACGTTATATCCTTTAGAAAATGCAGGCTAACATAAATCTTTTTACTATAGGAACTTTCTAAGTTTATAATGAACACATTACCAGCACAAACAGCAGGCAGAATCAAATCTATTTTATTCTGCCACTGTCATTTGTTGGTCAGTACTGGTACCGTGTTTTCTACCTACATTGAGACCCAGTCTTAAAAAGTTAAGAAGGGGGAGCTTAACAGTTGTTAAGATTGGGTCTCATGCTATAGTGGTGATTACCTGATAGTCTTTTTCCTAATATCAAAGTGCAATCTCTGCTCTCCTTGCAGTACATTGTTGTTATGGTTGCTGTTACTGATTTGTCTGTTGACAAAATGAACTTCACTGCACTCCCTTAAATTGCCTGTGAATGGTACGTCTATGACAAAAGTAATCTGTTAGTTCCTTTCTATACCCATTTGTGTCTCAGTAGAGTCCCCTTGAGGCTTATAAAGACTGTCAGAGAACAATAGTTCCTAGGTGGCACAGGGTCAGGTTCAGTATAGGCATAACTGTTTTAGACCTTTCAAAATGAACTATATTTAGCATTTTCATTCTGGGATAGTATGAACATCATTAAAATTAGCATTTTAAATAAAATGCTATTCTTTCCCTACATGTTTCTCTGTGGCTTGGTCCTGACTACTGTAAAAGACAAAATGGCCATATTTATATGTGGGGGGGGGGTCTTCAAATATTTCTGTGATTACAGTTAAGATCTGTCTTTCATTTTTAAATTGCTGAAACAATGAACTTCCCTCCCCGGGGTTCAATAACCCTTACACTAAGTGTATATCACTCTGAGTGAACAGACAATACAGACATAACTCACATCTTCTTCCTCCTAAGTTTAGTTTTCCTACTGATATTCTTGCAACTTTAAATATTGACAAGGATTCATAAAAGTTACCACATAGTGTAGACTATACGTACACTTGGTGTAATCTAAGTGACGAGAAAGCATAAAAATGTGATAAGAATGTTTGTATACATACTTACTGTAGGCTTTATTGAATCTGGCCCCCTGTCTATTGCAGCTGGGTGTGCAAAGTTATTATACAATGTTAAAACCGCTTTTGTGTAGCTTGCTTTTTCAATTCACATCACTTCTGAATTAAGGTAGGCAGGGAAACTGTTTATTGTACTGCAGTTTGTGTGGACTGGTTAGCTAATGTCTTAGTGTCAGATTTCTCGTATATTTTCTGGACATTTAGATGATGACCGTTTGGGCATTCGTGTTTGCAGTGATCGATAGAAGATAGGATCTGGAAGTAGATTGGGGAAAGCTAAAATATATGAGGTAGGAATTTGGTTTTGAGGGTGAAAGAAAGTTTCATATACGTGGGCTGAAGACATTTTCAACTTAGGTGGCCAATGAATTGGAGCTTTTGCAGTAGCTTATTTACTGCACAACTGTTTAGTCCTGATTTGATTTGTGTACATATGATCAAAGAAGTGGAGAAGGTTAGAACTGAGAGAAGAAAAAAGTTGGCAGCGGAGAAGTTAACAGCAGAATGCTCTGGTTACTGGTCAGTCAAAACAGTAGAAGGTATGTACAGCTGTTACCTGTAAGATTTTGTGATTTTTTTTCCCCCAAAGTATTTGAAAACAGATCAAACTTTCATCCTGTTTAAGCTATAATTTAGAGATTTAGACACGTTTTGTGGCTTTAATATCTGAAGTAGAGTATAAATGAGAATGAAATCCAGCATACAGCAATAGTGCATGGAAAGCTCATTCAGAAAATGTTATGTCAAACAGTACAGACAGTACTGTCCTTTATGAAGTTCTTGTGATGAAAGGAGGTACTGCCAGCACAGCTAGCTGGAAATTTGTAAATAATTATATGTCATTGTGAATATCAAACTGATTTATGCAATATGCTTTATGTTACAAATGTATTAGAACTATAGTTCATACAAGCTGCTGGTGTTACAAATTTATTAGAACTGTATGTCATGTGTGTATCAAACTGATTTGTACAGATGTTTGTGCTGGAAAGGAATTTGTAAAGTGCTTGTGTTTGAAATGTCATCACAGTGTGCCTTACTGGGGAGAATACAAATGTACATGCACTATTTTAACTGTTTAAATGTATATGTTTTAATAGAGGAAACTGAAGGTTTAACTTCAGTCCATGAAACTTTAGAAAAATATCTGAAATTAAATCACTGTATAGGCTAGGCCATAAAGATGCTATCTAACTTCCCTAGCTGTCAAAGTGCTAAGGGTAATTTGAGCTGCTACCTGCTGTGATTGACAGCTCACAGCAGGAGACTTCACTCATGTACTGTTTCCTTGTTCTAGCCTTTACTTTCTGTAGGGGAAGGATTAGGGAGCTGTGACATCACATCATGGGTGGGTTTTTAGGACAGTCATAGTGATGTCAGTTAGGGGAGGGAAGAATTGGAGACTGCAGCAAGCTTTTCCTGGGAGGGATAAAAGTTTTTTTTGAAAGTGAAACCACCACAGTACAGTAAGGTACTGTTCTAGTGGACAGAAACAGTTGATTTAAAATATTTTAAATGCTGTGTTGTTGTTTAATCATAGCAGGGACAATAAATAGGGAGAAAAAGGACAGAGAATTTGAGCATTTAATGATAGAATCCCATTGTTGTCCTTTAAGATGAGCTATCCACAGCCCCCCTAATCCCTGGTGTTCTACCCCCTCGTAGCCTACTTTGCATACCGCGCCCCCCCTTTTGCAAATTCCTGAATCCGCCACTGTTTTACTTATGACCTATATTCTTTTAGCGAGGAACCTCTGTGGATGTTCCAGTTGTTTGATATGCCTGTTTAGGGACATCCCAAAGGGGGCATTGTACTCAATGATAGGTCAGATGAATGCAGAATACAGTGGAACATTGACATCCTTGGACCTAGATGCCATAACTTTATATAAAAGTTGCAGAAATAGAATTTCCTCACTACTCTAGACATGTGATGGTCAAAGGCTAGATTAGTGTCTATGTGTGTCCCTAAGTCCCTGACTATTTTGTCATCTCTAAAGGGTGCATTGTCAATATGATAATTACCAAGGGTGGATAACTTCCCGAAGGATACTATTGTACATTTCTTGGCATTTAGTTTTAGTCCATGGCTCTGACACCCATTGTTTGTCTGTGTCAGTCCTTCCTGGGGAACATTTGTGCTGGTGTGGGATTCAATGACAGCTCCTAATTTGAAATCATCTGCAAATTTAGTCAGCCAGAGAACACTGACATTGACCTTGACTTCAGAGAAGTAAATGCCAAAAAGGAGCAGTCCAAGGAGTGATCCCTGAGAGACTCCACTTGTGATAAGGCCTCTTTGTAGAGGTGGACTCCCCAATTCTAACTTCCTGCGTCCTGCCTATAATACAGTTGGCTAGAAAGTTGATAGAATAACAGGTTTTACAATAGCATGAATTATATTGTACATAACCTCTTGAGTTTGTCAACAATGCCTGAGTGGTGTATTGTGTCAAATGCCTTGGTCATGTCAAAGTAGGCAGTGTGGAACCAGTTTGGCCTCATCCATTGCTTTGGTGACCTTCTCAAAGTTGTTCACCAGGATGAGTAGGCATGACCTGCCTTTAATGAAACCAAACTGGGCTGGGTCCAGTATCTGGAGGTTTAGTATATCATTACTGATCACTTCCATGATAATTCTTTCCATGGTTTTGCATATATAAGACTAGTGTGACTTATGGGTCTGTAGTTTCCAGGGTCTGTACATGGCCCACCTTTGTGCAGAGGAATGGCTATTGCTGTTCTGAATTTATGAGGCACAAAGCCTGTTTGGAAGCTGCAGTTAAACAGCAATTCCAGAAGGGCTGATAGGTCATGTTTCATGCCATTTAGAAGGCATCCTGGGATATAGCCTGGACCCATTGATGCAGTGTTCTTGGCCTTAGAGAGAGCATTAATGACCTGTTCCCTAGTGATAGCAGAGGGAGTTATATTTGATGCTATTTCCTGGGGGAAGGTTGAAGAGGACAATGGGGTAAAGTTGAAGCTAATTCCTATTTTAATCCATTAAGAATGCAGCCTGGGATGTTATCAGGTCTCACAGAGGCTGAGTTTTTGGCTCTGGAGGGAGCATTTAATACCTGGTCTTTAGAAACAGTAGGGATGCTTTGGGGTATATGTGGTGGGGACAGGGGGGTATTTCCATGGTTTCTGTATATGTGGTGTCATTAACAACATGTTCTGTGCAAATCTGGGTTTTTCCTTTAACACTATGGATGAGGATAAAGAAAGCTAGCTAAAGAAAGCCTTGTGGTTATCCTTAGCCAGAATAGCTAATTTGGATTCATAATTAACTTTGGAACACTTTACAAGGTGTCTTATTAGCTTGTTTAAGCTGATGAGAGAGTGTTTCCAAGTCAGAGACCATTCCTTCCTGCTCTTAGACAGCAATTTATTTCACTTGTTGTATAATCTGTTTATGGCAGAAGACAACCAGGCAGGTTTGTTCTTTTTTGAGGATCTTACTTTGGTCCTATCAGGTACTGCTGAGTCAATACAATGGTATAGATGTTTGTACAAAGCATTGGTGCATATCCCAGTGTAGGTGTCCATGCCATCAGTGGGGACAGGGGCTATGAAGCTATTAATGCTATCCCGTAATAGGCTGTAATTAGCCTTGGAGAAGTTCTTTAGATTAGCTGCTGCTAAGGGGGGGGGGGTCAGATGTTATTGTTACTTCTAACAAGACTGATTTATAGTCAGACTTTACCAAGGAGGGCTGCACGCTTGGGATGATGCAGAGATCTCCCATGTTAGTGAGCACCAGATCCAGAATGTTTGGGCCCCTTGTAGGGGTGTCAACCAACTGATCCAAGGCATTGGAGTTAACGAAGTCCAATAACCTTTGGGTAAGTGTGTTACAGAATGTATAATTTACCCCATCTATGGATGGGTAGTTAAAGTCAACCATAACCAAGGTGCTTGGTTGTATCTTGAGTGACTCAAGATGATCCAAGTAGGCAATGGGGGTATCCTCATTCACAGAGGAGGTCCTATAGCTGACTATAACTTGGAGCGGGGGTCTTACCTACAGTCAATTGCACCTGGAGTAATTCAAGGGAATCATTTTGTTTAACCAATCTAGAAGTGTTTTTATCTTTGAATACAGATACTCCACCTCCTTTAGTTCTCCCACTTTCAGTTATTGATTTGAATGTGTGGAAGGCATTAAAACCTTGTATGGCCGGTGTGCTTTCCGCGGTCTTAAGCCAGGTCTCTTTGACTGCACAGATGTCAGCATTTTCCAAAGTGAGGACTGATTCCGGTGAGTGCAGTTTCAGGTTCAGACTTCTAGTGTTTAACAGCATAATCTTGAGGTTGTTTTTGAGGATATTTTTATGTCGGGAATTTTGTTCTTGTGACATTGACTAAAAAGGCACTATTGGGAGGCAAGTGCCTTAGCCAGTAACCGAAATCCTAGAGGTGATAGATGAAGACCATCTCTGGCAAAGCATTGAGGTCTATCAACCATATCATCGCAGGCTGAAAGGTACTGGATACCCTTAGAATAACACCAGTAACTAAGCCAATTGTTGAAGTCAATCATTTTTTTGTTTGTATTGTGGCATCATCCTAGGCGAAGGTAGAATGCTGCTTAACACTAGGGACATACCTGTATGGGACACTTAATCAAAGAGCTCAGTCATGTCTTTCTTCATATATCCCAGTGTGGCATGTCTCAAGTCAGTCACACCAACATGGACTATGATGGAGTCATGACAGTGCCCGTTGTCGAGAGACTTGAGTGCGTAAGTGATGTTGCAGATCCTGGCACCTTACAGACAGCTAGCTGTGACCTTTTCCTTATCCATCCTGGTGAGTGGGATATCTGTGCAGGTATTCCATAACTTCGGTTTCTATTTTACTTCTACTTTGCTAATCTTCTTTTCTACTTTCCTCCTTTGTGATCTTATTTTTTGTATTGTAAAATTTTCCATATCTGGTGCTTTTGCCAGTATTTCTCTTCAGATATCTTTGTTGCTGCCTTTTTTTGTATTGATTGGTTACGTTTTCTTCTTTCCATAAATATTGCACCATATTGTGTCTTTTTTCTTTCCCATGTCCATGTTTCTTTTTAATACCTTTCAAAAATCTCCAGCTTTTGTTCTTTATATTTTCGCACTTCTCTGTCTTATTTTTCCAAGCAGCCCAAAGTTACTTTGTCTATGTAATGTTTTTCATGGATATGTTGTATTAATGAACACAAATTTGCATTTGAATCTTCTTGCAGTTTTTCTTGTTCAAGTATTTTTCTTATCTCTAATTTCTGCCATAATCTTTTTGAATATCTTCTGTCTGGAAGTTCTGGGCTTCTTGCATAATAGTAACAATACATAATATTTTCCTTATCCTCAATAGTCCACTCTTTATGGCTCTTTTTTGGCCTATCAGTTTTTGTGTTTTTTGAGGACTACAACTCCCATCTAGAACAGGGGGGGGGGGCATCCTCCCCCTGAGCCTGACCTAACCCCATTGTAGGAATGTTTCCATGTCTTGAGGATTTTACCCTGACATTTTTTTCCACTCCTGGCACCAGTGCACATGCCAGGATTGGGCACTTTTTTATCTTGGGACTTGTGTACCCAGCTGTTTATTGTTTAACCTACCTCTCTCTATGATGTATGCTATACAAAATATAGTCTAAATGTCATTGTCGTCTTGGCGACATTTTGTGAGAACAGCGTCCACTGCATGAAGGTACTCAAGGACTTAAGGATGAATTCAGTTCCAGCAATACTCCTGTCCTTGTCTAGCTGATTTTTACCTTCTCTCCATTCGGATCCCTTACAAGGCCATTCAATGTTAGTGAGCTGCTACCCCCTGGTTAGCATGAATGTGAGCAGATGCATGAGTGCAGTGGATTACAAATACTAGAAATGTCTTGGTTAATGGAAATGGCTGTCCTGTGTCAGTGGGCTGCCAATGCCATCTCCTGCTAGGTGTGTATGTGAACAGTTATATAAGTGCAGCAGGGTACAACTGTAGGTGTCTGTAGTAATATATGTACACTTGCCCAATAATGCTGTCCCAATAACTATACAGATATAGGCAGCATTCAAAAGGAAGAAAGACTTGTTTGTGACACTACCCATATACTGTAGACTTCTATGTACCTCTTATGGCTTGTCTTATATCTATGTGCTGTTTATGTACCAATAGAACATGACCCAAACTGTTGAATTAAGTACACTTCTTATTTTTCCTTGATTTACATTTTGGTGCCCAAAATGATGGGGTGACAGAAATCATTGCTGATGAGTCCTATTGTGCAGTTTAGTTACAATAATGAGACTACATCATGCCATTTTCTATTAATTACTGTGGTTTGCAATGTGTACACCAGCACCATGTCACTAGCATGCTATTTGTGCTTGTTCATTGATGCAAGCTCTGTGTAGGTGATGCTAGGGTGTGCTATCCACGATTCAGAGTCCCACAAAGGACAAGAACCTTTGGGAGACGTCATTACACCCTGCGACTGAAGCTGCTGTATGACTATTTTGAAATTCTGTTATAATTAACATATTTGAATTGTTGCCAGACTTTTGTTCATTTTATTGAAGTTTTTTTTTTTTTGTTAAATCTGTTTTACTTTAAAATTGTTTTTCCTTGGAGTTATAAAAGTTCTTGGCTAGGGCTAGTTAACTAAGATTTGCGTTGCATTCCCTGACTGCAAAAGGATTAAATATATCTGATTTGTGGGAGGAAATGAGAAGTAGTCAATATATTTTTATTTATTTATTTAAGGAAAGCAGAACAGGAAAAGGTTCAGTCATTCGGAGTTGCCTTGGTGGCTGCCTTTGTTGCGTGATTATTTCAGATTTTTTCTTACCCACCCATTCTGTCCATGTTGTGCTTTTGAGCCTAGTGGCTCTTGAGTTGCCTGCCCCTGATATAAATTTAATTTGAGAAGCCTCCCCATCTTCCTCTCACCTACTCATACAAAATGTTATTTGCTCTTGTATGTATGAATATTTGGATCTGTAAATTCTTACTTTAATATTGTTATCCTGTGTTGAGCTTTTCTACAGTTGTATCTTCCCAATAATCAAAAGCAAATACATAAATAAACTGGGAAGTTTCACCCCTTACACTGTTAAATCTTGAGTTAACTTTTCATATTTTCACATTCACTTTGTGTGCACTTCATTACTTAGAGTATTAACTCTTTTTTTTCAGTTTAATTTTCAAAAATGCAACATCTGTGACAAGACTGCCAATAACCCAGCCACTGGGGATGCACAAGCCAGTGCATTTCTTTGTGCCGGTCCCAAGCCCGGATAAATGGGGAGGGTTGCGTCAGAAAAGGCATCCAGCGTAAAACTTCATCAAATCATTTCATGCAGACACCAATAAATACTTTAATACCGGATCGGTCGAGGCCCGGGTTAAGAACGACCGCCACCAGTACTGTTAGCCAACAGGGTGCTGGCGGAAATTGGGCTACTGTTGGCCGAAGGAGGAGAAGAGGCGGAAGACATGGCTGAAGACAGGAAGAGAGGAGAAAGGCTAGGACTGTGGTAGTGAGGGTCGGAACTTTGAATGTTGGCAGTATGACTGGTATAGGGAGAGAGCTAGCTGATATGATAGACAGAAGGAAGGTTGGTATATTGTGTGTGCAAGAGACCAGATGGAAGGAGAGTAAGGCTAGGTGTATCGGAGGTGAGTTCAAATTGTTTTATCATGGTGTGGATGGAAGGAGAAATGGAGTAGGAGGTATTCTGAAGGAACAGTATGCTAATAGTGTTTTGGAGGTGAAAAGAGTGTTGGATAGAGTAATGTTTATGAAGCTGGAAATTGATGGTGTAATGATGAATGTTGTTAGTGCATATGCTCCACAAGTTGGTTGTGCAATGGATGAGAAAGAAAAATTTTGGAGTGAATTGGATGAAGTGTTGATGACTGTACCCAAGGGTGAGAGAGTGGTGATTGGAGCATATTTCAATGGGCATGTTGGTGAAGGGAACAGAGGGGATGAGGAAGTGATGGGTAGGTATGGTGTTAAACAAAGGAATTTAGAAGTCCAGATGGTAGTGGATTTTGCGAAAAGGATGGGCATGGCTGTGGTGAATATGTATTTTAATAAGAGGGAGGAGCATAGGGTGACATACAAGAGTGGAGGAAGATGCACACAGGTGGATTATATCTTATGTAGGAGGGCCAGTTTGAAGGAAATTGGAGACTGTAAAGTGGTGACCGGAGAAAGTGTAGTTAGGCAGCATAGGATGATGGTTTGTAGGTTGACGTTGGTGATTAAGAAGAGGAGGAGGAGTGTGAGGGCAGCACCAAGGATCAAATGGTGGAAATTGAAAAAGGGTAATTGTGAGGTGGAGTTCAGGGTTGAGTTAAGATAGGCACTGGGTGGCAGTGAAGAGTTACCAAATAGCTGGTTAACTACAGCAGAGCTAGTAAGGGAGATGGCTAGAAAGGTGCTTGGTATCACATCTGGACAGAGGAAGGACGACAAGGAGACATGGTGGTGGAATGAGGAAGTTTAGGAGAGTATACAAAGAAAGAGGTTGGCAAAGAAGAAGTGGGATTGTCAGACAGATGAATAAAGTAGACAGGAGTATAAGGAGATGAGGTGCATGGCAAAGAGAGAGGTGGCGAAGGCTAAGGATAAGGCATATGAAGAGTTGTATGAAAGGTTGGACACTAAGGAGGGAGAAAAGGACCTGTACCGATTGGCTAGACAGAGGGACCGAGCTAGGAAAGATGTACAGCAGGTAAAGTGAGAAAGGATAATGAGGGAAACATACTCACAAGCGAGGAGAGTGTGTTGAGGAGATGGAAAGAGTACTTTGAAGGGTTGATGAATGAAGAGAATGAGAGGGAGAGAAGGTTGGATGATGTAGGGATAGTGAATCATGAAGTACAGTGGATTAGCAAGGAGGAAGTAAGGATAGCTATGAAGAGAATGAAGAATAGAAAGGCTGTTGGCCCAGATGACATACCTGTGGAAGCATGGAGGTGTTTAGGTGAAATGGCAGTGGAGTTTTTAACCAGATTGTTTAATGAAATCTTGGAAAGTGAGAGGATGCCTAAGGAATGGAGAAAAGGTGTCTTGGTACCGATTTTTAAGAATAAGGGTGATGTGCAGAGCTGTAGTAACTACAGAGGGATTAAATTGATCAGTCACAGGATGAAGTTGTGGGAAAGAGTAGTGGAAGCAAGGTTAAGAAGGGATGTGATGATTAGTGATCAGCAGTATGGTTTCATGCTGGGAAAGAGCACTACAGATGCGATCTTTGCTCTGAGAGTGTTGCTGGAAAAGTACAGAGAATGTGAGAAGGAGTTGCATTGTGTTTTTGTAGACTTAGAGAAAGCATATGACAGGGTGCCTAGAGAGGAGTTGTGGTATTGTATGAGGAAGTCAGGAGTGTCAGAAAAGTATGTAAGAGTGGTACAGGATATGTACGAGGGTAGTGTGACAGCGGTGAGGTCTGTGGTGGGAGTGACGGATGCATTTAAGGTGGAGGTGGGGTTACATCAAGGATCAGCTCTGAGCCCTTTCTTATTTGCAATGGTGATGGACAGGTTGACAGACGAGATCAGACAGGAGTCCCCGTGGACTATGATGTTTGCAGATGACATTGTGATCTGTAATGAGAGTAGGGAACAGGTGCAGGAGACCCTGGAGAGATGGAGATATGCTCTAGAGAGAAGAGGAATGAAGTTCAGCAGGACTAAGACAGAATATATGTGTGTGAATGAGAGGGAGGATAGAGGAATGGTGAGGATGCAAGGAGTAGAGGTGGCGAAGGTGGATGAGTTTAAATACTTGGGGTCAATAATTCAGAGTAATGGTGAGTGTGGAAGAGAGGTGAAGAAGAGAGTACAGGTGGGATGGAGTGGGTGGAGAAGAGTGTCAGGAGTGATTTGTGACAGACAAGTACCTGTAAGAGTGAAAGGGAAGGTCTACAAGAGGGTAGTGAGACCAGCTATGTTATATGGGTTGGAGACAGTGGCATTGACAAAAAGGCAGGAGTTTGAGCTGGATGTGGCAGAATTAAAGATGTTAAGATTTGCACTGGGTGTGACGAGGGTGGACAGGATTAGGAATAAGTATATTAGAGGGTCAGCCCAGGTTGGAAGGTTTGGAGACAAAGCCAGAGAGGCACGATTACGTTGGTTTGGACATGTGCTGAGGAGGGATGCTGAGTATACTGGAAAAAAGATGCTAAGGATGAAGCTACCAGGTAACAGGAAAAGAGGAAGGCCTAAAATAAGGTTTATGGATGTGGTGAGAGAGGACATGCAGGTGGCTGGTGTGACAGAGCAAGATGCAGAGGACAGGAAGAAATGGAAACAGGTGATCTGCTGTGGCGACCCCTAACGGGAACAGCCGAAAGAAGATGGTGATGATGTGATAAGACTGCCAATCACTGGAGAGCCTAGGAACCACTACTTAGGAACTAGCTTAGGATTAGTGTTTGCTTCTGATGATAGAAGGAGTAGATGGACATTGTTTCCCAGGCTTTCTGCATTGTTTGCAAGTGATCAGTATAATACTAGGTGTTGTAACTATATAAAGTAATTGTGCGAAGTTAGCATTACTTTGAATAATATGGCTTAACTCTGTCTTTTCACTAAGTACTGCTATATTAGCTGTCATCTAACCTAACTTCAGATATCATTCTAAATGCATAATCTATAAATCTTTAGGTAATACTATAATATTCTCTCTCCAACCCTGGAATATGACATCCAGCCCTGGCCCTCCAACCTTTGGCAAAATGGCGCAACAGTCTGCTCTCACCCCATCTGTAGCCAGTCTGATTTCATTCAGTATTCTAAGGTAGTGTAGCAACTGCCTTATGCTTACCGATTGTTCACTGCTTCTAACAATTAATAATACAACCCACGAAAGATGTAAATATTTAATAAACATGGGGCAGACCTCTTGTATTAGCTCACTACTAGTAAGAATAATACATCTACCAGAGGCATAGCTGGCTCAACCAGTGCCCTGTGCTAGTCCCACAAACTAGCTCCCCAAACCCTCATCTCTTTAAGGGAAGAGCAACAATAACAACAAAAAAGACTTTTGCAAAACTACAGGATGCATTTGGCTTCCTGCAGACAATATTCAGCCCATGCACTCCACCCGCTACTCCAGCTCTTTAATACAAGAGCAAATAAAAAAAGATGTCTGTTCCTTGTACTGGCAGGGTAGCCAGGTACACCCCCTCCTACCCCAGCTCTTCAGTGGAAGAGCTAAAATGAAAACAAAAGAAAAAGATCACCTCTTTACACTGGCACACCAACCAGGTGGCCAATTACAAGCCCCCTTCCTTCTGCCTCAGCTCTTCAATGAAACAGAAAAAAATAGTCTGAGATAAGATACCTGGGGCTTCTGAAATGCAGGACCCAATCAGGTCCCATCTCCATAGAAATTGTAGCAAACTGCTTGCTACAAATGAAGCAAGCAGTTGCTACAGTTCCACATGGAGTTTAGACCACCCCCAGAACACTAGCGCATGCTGATTTTACTAGAAAAGAAAGAAAAAAAATATTTTTTACTTTTTAACTGTAGTAAACAGTTTGCTACAATGTAGCAAGCAGTTGCTACAGTTAGACCACACATGAATTGCTACAGCGCTGAGGTTTGACCACAAATGCACTAAAGAGTGATCAGAAATCAGCATAATGATTCAGATGGACGATCATGCCCCATAACCATAGTTGACCTTAGGCATAGGCCAACTAGGCAGCCATCTAGGGTGCCTCTGTAGTAGAGGCATCATTCCAGAAAGCTGACACAGCTGGAATACAACACAATACATGACTGTATTTTATCACAATCAGCTGAAGTGCATACAGAAGTAAGCTCTATCTGCTGAGTAGGGTTTGGACCTGTCTGTTGAATTAAACTGATCTCTTATTCTTCAGTTTAAACAGTCAATATCTGGCTTTCAGGACTAGTGTGTATTTGTGTGAAGTAAGATTGACTACTGAACTGGACATCTGAAATATGCAGAGACAAAGTACTATAATTCTTAGGGCTGTCTCTAGAGAAGAATAAATAGCTGCCTGCTGCTGCTTGCTCATTATTTTGGTTTTGCAGGACTAATGTGAGACATATGAAGCAACTCTGAATACTTTTAATAGATGACAACTGTCTGTGTGAACAACATGACCTGGTTATCCTCTTCTATCACAATCAGATGTCTAAATTATACACTGAAGTGACTATACCTGACAGTTGGTGGTGGGGGATTTCTGGATGAAACTAAATGACCCTTTGGTGATTTACTCAGTTTAAGTTCTCTTTAAAAACAATAAGGCATAAAATGCATAAAAGAACATCCAGACCTTCATAGGATCTGCAGACTTGTGACCCCCACACACCAAGGCTGTATAAGTTGATTTTGGCACAGGCTTAGTAGTGACATCTGCCCTGAGCCCCACCTAGGTTAAAACCAGTCCTGCTCGGAGGTGTACACAGTTCATCATAGTTTATGTGTGGAGTTGGGAATGATGTCATTAGTTCCTCAAATTTATCAGATTCTATCTTAGTGAAAGTACTTATTTGTTTATATAATTTGCCATTAAATTTGCCTTGGTTTCCTGGTTCATATTTGTTTTGTTTGATGTTTTCTTTGCTAGGATTCATGCAATATTCCTTTATCACTTTATTTCTTTTAATTGTCCTCCCAAACCTTTGAGGTGACTATTCTTGTGTTGGGCTGGGGACAGTGGGGTCATTATTTCTTTAACTTTCCTTGTAAATTGCAGAAGGGTGCACAGTAGGTCAACTAAGATTTTGCAGGAGCAGTGTATTGTTGAAAAGGAATAATCTGGAAACATTACTGTAATTTATTTTTTCATTTTTCTCACAATGAAACATCATATGCATATACAGGTGCCTGTTTTTTGGGGGAGGGTAAAGAAGCACTCTGTTTATGTATGACTGATAACAAATATGTTTTTTTTTTTTTTGGATTGGTACACTGAAGGTGGCTATCTTTCGTTTGAAGGGGTGAGGAGTCATTCCATGTGTTTGTGTGTGTGTGTGTGTGTGTGTGTGTGTGTGTGTGTGTGTGTGTGTGTGTGTGTGTGTGTGTGTATATATATATATATATATATATATATATATATACACACATGTATATATATATATATATATATATATATATATATATATATATATATATACACATACACACACATGTATATATATAGTTTTATACATATATATATATATATATATATATATATATATATATATATATATATATATATATATATATATATATGTATATACATCAGCAGCAACTTAAAATATATGATTTTGGCCATTTGCCCCTTAATTTTCATCCCACTTTAACACCAGATGGGGATACATGGAAAGTCACTACCTTTTTTAAGATGGTGTAGGGAGGCAAGTACTATTTCCAGATATGATTTATGTATCACCACATGCATTTCTCGTCTGTGTTTATTTTGCACTGTTATCTGGTTAACTTGGAGCATTAAACTTTGGATACAACTCATTTCTTCCATAAATAAAAAAGTACAACTGAATTTTTTTCCTTATGGATGATTTTTGGTTACTTCTTCATTGAATCAAAATGTTGGAAAAAAGCACTAAAACACACCTCTAAGCATTTATAACTCCATGTCTTCTGGGTACCTGCAGACCACTAGACCACCAGCTTTATTTAGTTATTACAGTGTAGTTTTGGTAAATCAGGGTGTGTTAAAATGATTCTGGGAAACCATGGTTGAAGAACAAGACTTCCCTTTTTCATGATTTTTGTTCATGCCATCAATGGGTGAAAAAGTTGGGTTTATACTATATGTTCGAAGTTTGAAAACTTTGAACGTTAAATAATCAAATTTAAATGTTCGAAGTTTCAAACATCAAACATATAATAAAAAAAAAAACCAAACTGAACTTACCTGACTAGTGTAGGCTAGGGGACAAGCCACCCTTCACCCCCCACACCCTCCGCTGTTTAAATATACCAACTCCGAGACCGCGCCCGCACTATAGTGCGGTAAAGGGAAGATTTCCCTCACTGCACTGTAGTGCGGTCTCTGAGTTGATATATTTATAGAGCGGGGGATGTCGGGGGGGGTGCATGGGGGCTTGCCCTCTTGCCTACAGCCATTAGTTTTGGGTTTGGGTTTTTTTTTTTTAATTATATGTTCGATGTTTGTAACTTCGAACATTTAAATTCACTTATTTAACGTTCGAAGTTTTCAAACTTCGAACAAATAATATAGACCTGAAAAAGTTGCTTGAGGTGCATTTTACATTTTATTTTTTTAGAATGTCTGCAACCCCAAATAAATGCAGTTGTTTCATACATAACTAATGAGAGCAGTTAAAATGTGGTGAATGAATACAGGAAAAACTGAAGAGTAAGACAAACTGTGAGAAAAAGGAAGAAAAAAAAAGTAATGTGGAAGGTGTACGTAGACCATGATGGTGGGGGGTCTATATTAGATTATCGAAAGTTTTATTCAGTGAACGCTCACATGAGCGAAAACGCTGGAAATTGAAAGGGTGTTTGTGGGGTCGTGGTACAGTGAGGAGTGGGATAGTTGCCCTTTCCTTACTGTAGTACGATCTCGGAGTTGGAATATATAGTTAGCGGGGAATGTGGGGGGTGCAGCCCCCCACAATAAGTTTGATTTCCAGCGTTTTCGCTCATGTGAGCGTTCGCTGAATAAAACTTTCAATAACTCCCAATTCACATAAACAGAGCCCCTCAATGACCCTATTTAAGTGTAACTTAGACAAATGGTTGGGACACTGTAAATTTACCCTAGGGGTGTCACCTATGTCCCTCTTGAATAAGGGCAGTTGGTGCTGATCATAGACTCACACTGCAAATATAGACCATACAACTTCGTCAATAAGGGAACAAGGGTATAATATGGCTAGGCTTTTAGAGGCCCTAGGGCCAATAGCCTAGTAAACTCCTAAGAACCTATGAACATATTCAAATTTATGTAGTTGCTAAGACATGTTTTCAGTGCAGTGATGTCACTCCTTGTAAACCAAGGTTCATCTATTACACCTTCAAGCCCTTTGATAACTATAGAGGAGTATCTGTATTTTGCCAGAAATACCATTACTGCATGATAAATGGCCACAGCTCAAACCTGAAGCCCATAGAGATCTAAATAACCCTTAACAAATCCAACTATTACTTCATTGCTAGCTATAGATCCATATCTATGTCCTCCAAGGATATCCAGGAAATTACCTTAATAAAATTGAAAGGCTAAATATCCAACTACATGCCTTCTTGCTAAGGGACTTCAATTATGCAAGGATTGATGGGCACTCTTGCACATCTAAAAAAAGGATATGCTCTGCATTTCCTAGACTTTACTTATTCTAATACACCAGTGCAAATTCTAAAGCCGTCTACCAGATGCTCTATTCTTGGCCTGATCCTTACAGCCTAGCTCACCCCTATATGTCACCTCACATCTCTGATTAAATCAGACCACAAACCAGTCGTCTGTTCTGTCAGGCCTAGTGGTATCACCCCATCACCAAATTAAATGGAACTTCTCCAGGACAAACCTACTTTAGGTTGTACAAGACCTAGACAATATTTCCAACAGTCCCCCACAAATGGACCCAACAAAGAGGGCTTGCTGCATTCACCTCCAGCTTTTGCCACCACCTAAACAGCTTCATAGAAAATCAGTGCTACTCTGCACTAATCATACTGGTAAAATCAGGAATAAATCCCTATTGGAATTCCTATATTAATAAATTGTATAACAAAAGAAAGAAAATGATAAGTTATAAGAATTTCCTCGTAATCTACCTCAAGGCTGCACTGAAACATACCTGCAAGGAACTTTAGAAAAATGCAATTAGGAAATTTAAAGTGCAGTACAAACTTAAGGTCACTAAGATCCCAGAGGAAACTATAAATATACATTTATGTCAGGAAAGTAAGGAATAATAAATAAGAATTTACTGAGTATTTCCATAAAAACATCCATTCCATTCCTAAAGCTATAAATGGACAAATGCAATATATTACACAAATTTAGTGCTACCTTTACTACACTTACTCATATCCTTGCTCCAGCTATTCCTGGAAATGTAGTTTCTTGTAAAATCCCTTTGGAACAACCCTAAGAAACCCTGTCAGGCAAAAAAATCATTCTTTTTGAGACCAGACAATATACTAGGATGTATTTTCATCTGTGTGAAGTAAGTACAACACAAGCCTCTGCTTATACTCCTCAGCCTCAGACTGGTGACAGACTCTGTGCATGATGTCTGGAGAACAACCATTCTGACTCACCTACAAAAGGGTCACACCTCTATGGACCTGAGTAATTACAGGATTATCAGCCACACCAGCCTTGTATGTAAAGCTGTGGAATGTATTGTCACTCATCTTCTATATCTGAATAAGACGATGAGGCTTGGGCGTTCTTTCAAGTGCTTTATTATATACAAGCACATCTGGATGGATACCAGGAATATTAAACATAAACAAACTAACTAAATGATTGACTAGTACACACATGCATGCTTACATCTTGACTGCTCACTACAAAATGGCACTCTGAATTGCACGTGCTCAGTACTTATATGCACGTGCCTGATGACCAGAAAGCTTCTTAAAGGTGTATCACACACTCTGATCTATATCCTCCCTCTTTACTGAGTTGTCTTGTAATGATAATGACATTTGAATAGGCATGCAAATTATACAGACAATGAGCAAAACAACATTCATGTCCAGGTTGCCATGTATCTAAAACTAGGTCTGGAAATGCAACCTAATCTTGTAATGTAGTAATTATGACTGAGTTTAGCAACAGGTACAGTCACAGATGAATGCTCTGCTTTAGAACTCTCAATGATAATCTCAGGAACAGGGATATCTGCTGGAATGTCCTCTGGAACTGGAACATTTGATAAGTCACTCTGAGAACTACAGTCTTTATCACAGGCAGGATGCTGTAACACTGGCTTGGACACTGGTAATAAATGTTTCCAGTTCCACCTAAATTCTATTCCTTGAGATTCCACAATGTACGATCTCGGCCCTTGACACAAACTTTTCATGAATCCAATCTGAGTAAAACCTTTTGCTGTCTGCATCCTCACTATCTCCCCTTCTTGTAATGGATTGAGCGGTTTGCTGGTCTTATCATAATGGGACTTCTGAGACAAACACATTTTCAGGAGTTGAGCTTTCACTACTTTGTTGTTCTTAGCACATGAAACCAAAAAGTTGCTACTGATTGGTAGTGTGGTTCTGGTTTGTCTCAACATAAGTCTCTGCGCAGGTAAACCAAGATGATTATCACGAGGAATGTTTCTGAAATTCAGGAGATTTAGAAAAACATCAGTATTATCTTGTTTTAATTTCTCTAACAGCTGTTTTGCACTTTGAACTGCACATTCTGCAAAGCCACTTGACTGCAGGTATTCAGGACTAGTTCTAACATGAACAAAATCCCACATTTCAACAAATATTTTGCACGTAAGCTGTGCACCATTGTCAGAAAAGAGTTTATGCAGACTACCATTGACAGAAAAATGTGTCTTCAACTTAGTAATGACAGTACTGGACGTTAGGTTAGGAAGTAGGTCAATCTCAAACCAATTTGAAGAGTCTGCTAATAGCAAGTAATGTTGACCATTCCACTTGAAAATGTCTGTAGCTACTGTTGACCAAGGTAGCTCAGGAATCTGACATAGCCAAAGTGGTTCTCTTTGTTGATGTGGTTTAGTACTATTGCAAACAGAACAAGCTGAAAGTTCTCTCTCAATATCTTTTGACATAGAAGGCCAAAATACTAGTCCTCTAGCCCTTCTTTTAGTAACATCAGTTCCTAGGTGGCCACAGTGCAAGATTTTAATGTACTGTTGTTGCAAGGATTTTGAAACAATCACGTTTGGACCTTTCATGATGATACCATTGTCAGACAAAATTTCGTCTCTATAAGGAAAATACTGCTGCTTTTTTACTGGTAAGCAAGATCATTTTGAACCTTGACTGAGGAAGTGGTTGAGCTTTTGAAGAATTGGATCTGAAGCTGTGTGAGTTCTAAGCTAATCAAGATATATGGAAGAAAATTTTCTCACTTCCATGACTTCAGAATCAGGTTTCTCATTTTCAAGCTGTTCAGTGGTTTTCCTGGGTGATCTGGATAAAGTATCAGCAAGATAAAAACATTTGCTTTTTGTGTAAACAGGACTGAAGTTATACTTTTGCAAACTAAGATTCACGCATTGCAATCTAGCAGGAAAATAGTGACTAGAGGTCGGTGATCAGCCTCGATTAAAATAGGTAAATATAATCATGGAACTTTGAACATCCAAACACAATGGCTAAGAGCTCCTTCTCTGTCTGAGCATACTGCATTTAAATTTGGGTTAGAGTTCTCGACATATAGACTACTGGTCTACCCTCTTCAAGAATGACTGCACCAAGACCAAACTTAGAAGCATCACAGGAAAGAGTTACTGATTTATGAACATCATAGTATCTTGAAGTAGGTGGACTGGCAATTTTCTGTTTCAGGACATCAAATGCTCTTTGGTGTTGTTCTGACCAGGGCCAAGATACAACTTTGCATATCAGCTCTCTGAGCACTGCTGAAAGTTGTCTCAAGTCTGGAATGGACTTGCCTACATAGTTGACCATGCCAAGAAAACGTTGTAGGGCTTGGACTTTTTCTGGAGCTGGCATCTCAAGAATTACCATTTGCTTGGAAGGATCTGGTCATAGGCCTGAACTGGTAAACAAATGACCAACATAAGTAATTTTTCCTAGCCTAAATTTGCATTTCTGAGGATTCAGCTTAAGAGTGACTACACAAGCTCTGTCTAAAACTGTTTTGAGGTTTCTATTATGTTCGACTTCACCATTGCCTCCTACAAGGATATCAACTACTATAATAGCACATGGATAGCCTGAAAGAATTTGCTCCATTGCACGCTGAAAGACTTCACTGGCAGAATTTATTCCAAATGGCATTCTCAGAAATCTGTGCCTTCTGAGTGCTGTACTGAAAGTGGTTAGTAACAAGGATTTTTGATCAAGCAAAATTTGACAAAATGAACTTTTTGCTTCTAAGACAGAAAAAATAGTGGCATTTGGCATAAGAGCAGCAACTTCTTCGACTGTGTGCATTGGATGATGAGATTGTTTTAGTGCTTTATTCAAGCCTCATGGATCAATACATATTCTAACATCATTTGAGCTTTTCTTATGAGCTACCACCCACCATGGAGGATACCCATTCAGTTGGTTCTTCTACTGTACAAATTACTCCTTGATGCACCATTCTGTCTACCTCACCCTTGACTCTGTTCTGCATAGCTACTGGAACTTTCCATGCTGGTGTGATAACCGGGCTTACTTAAGGATCTAACTTCATGGAGTACACAACTGGGAGTTCACCTAGTTTGACTTTGAAAAGATCAGCGTATTCAGAAAAAACAGTCTGGGTGAAATTTCAGCTGTTATCTTTCAAGCTTACAAGGTGGACTTCCTTATTAAATGAAATCAGACCCATTTTCAAACTGTCTCTGAGGCCTAATAATGACTGCATGTGTCTCTTGACTACATAAAACTGCAAGCTATAGCTGTTCCCAGCAGAGAAACATGAAAGTACTACTGAGCCCTCGGTTTGAATTTCTTCACCAACATAAGCAACAAGCTTCGCTCACTTTGCCAAATCGAGCCTCTTACCAGCTTTTACTCTAGCAAATGTTTCTGCTGTCATAACAGTGCACTTTGAACCAGTATCTACTTTGAGCTCCACAGGTCTCCCATTAATCCGAACAGTACAAAATACTTCATTCTTTGCCCACAAATCTATTGCATTGACGGTTTCACTGAGCACAGACACGCTATCAACATAAAAAGCAGGGTCACAGCTTTCTAGTTGATTAATTTGTCTCTTTGAATGCTCTTTTTAATAAAAGAATGGACCCCTTTTGATTTACAAAACCTTTTGAAATGATTCCACTTTTTACATTTGTGGCACTGCTGACCAAAAACTAAGCACTTTTCTCTTTTAGGCTCATGATTACCTCCACAATTACGACAGTTGACTATGAGGCTAGGTGGAGGCACATTCTTTGATTTTAGCTGACTCACCCTTGTGCTTCACTGAGCATGTTCGCCTCAAACAAAATTCTCTAGAATTTGCTAGAAAGGATCCAGGTTTCACAGAAGCTGCCACACCCTTTGGCCTGTATGTTTTAACCACTTGCTGCATACTGTCTACATTAACACTGGAAGCATGCTTTTCTCACTTGTAAGCATATTTATGTGCTTTTCTGTGAGCTCCTATATCTGATAAATCTCTTTGACCTTATTCAAAGTTAAATCACTGTTTCGAACCAAAATCTTTCTCACTGCATCATCTTTAATACCACACACAAACCTGTCTTTTATCAACTCATCTCTCAAATCACCAAATCGGCACATTTTAGCCTTGTTTCTCAGATCTATATTAGATGATCGAACTTTCAAGTTCGACTGTCATATGGTCGACACCATATGATCAAATTTTTGAAAGTTCAAACGTTTCAATGGAGATCTCCATACAGCGCAGAATGGGAAGATTTCCATTTTCTGTGCTGTAGTGTGATCTCAGAGTTGGTATATTTAAAGAGCAGGGGGTGTGGGGGGCACAGCCCCCCATGTGGGGGGTGCAGGGCAGCTTGTCCCCTTGCTTAAAACGTTCAGGTAGGTTATTTGTGTAGTTTATTTTTTTTATTAGATTTTCGAACTTTTAAAAGTTTGATCATATGCTGTCGACCAAATGACAGTCGAACTTTTGAAAGTTCGATTATCTAATATAGACCCTTGGTTCTCAAGTTAGTCATATATGCTGCGAACATTTCACCAGGTTTTTGATTCCTTGTGTAAAATAAGTGTCTTTCCATTGTAATATTCTTTTGGGGGTTACACATTTCTCTAAATTTACATTTTAAATACTCTGGGTCTTCCCTCGTTTTGGTCGGTACCACTATATGGCGGTTTCCCCCTCCCCTGCATATATAGCAGGTGCATACACAAATGAGCAATCTCTTTCAATGGCTTCTGAACCAGCCAAATTAAGCAGAATAAATGCCTTTGTGCAGGCACCTTTGTCAGAAAAAGCAGCTTGTATGAAAATATCGTACTCTTGCTCATATACTCTCCAATTTTCTGCAATATTGTTATCAAACACAAGCGGATTTGGACTGCGAAATCCTTCTGCTATGCCAACAAATAATGCTTAAACACAAAGCAAATATGGCTCTTGTAATTATGTATGAACAGCTACACACACACTAGGTACTTGAAATAACATTTAAATGCACAATAAACTCTTTGAAAGACTGCACTTTGCAAAATATTTTTGAAACAGCTGTACTTTGCGAAATAACTGTACTGTAATACTTCACACACTTGCCAACACATCGCACATTTCAGATACTTCAAATAGCTTTAATTAATGTGAAAAAGTAGCACATAGTGAAAAAATATGGTTGTTTTTCCCTTTTTTGCACATTTTATGCAATTTGGATATTGTTTCAAACATTTTCGTAATTATTTTAAATATTTTTATCAATATGTTGCAGTTTCAGACATTTCATTTAATTAGAATTTTGTTTTGAGCATTTTGCATGCTTTGTTTTATATTCGTTGAGTAAAAAATCATTTAAGTAAGTTTTAGTACCTAGAATTTGTTTCTGACCTGTTTGCGGGTCGATAGAGAAATAGGGATGATCCACTCCTATATATTCCTCCAACTTTAACTATGCAGCAAATGGTTTTGATTCTGGATCCTATTCTGACACCATGTCACTCATCTTGTAAATCTAAATAAGACGATGAGGTTTGGGTGTTGTTTAAGTACTTTATTATATACAAACCCATCAGGATGGATACCAGGAACATTAAGCTTAAACGAACTAACTGACTGACTAGTACACACATGTATGCTTACATCTTAACTGCTCACTACAAAATGGCACTCTTGCTTGCATGTGCACAGTATACATATGCCTGCTGAATGGAAAGCTTCTTAAAGGTATATCACACACATTGATCTACATGTATCATAGCATAACCCTTGTTTATGCAGATATAGGCAACTTAACTAATCTAGACCCCATCAGTTTGGCTTTCTGCAGGCTAGCCAACAGAACCCAGGTTGTGAAACATGCTGGTACCCCCTCCTTATGTAAAATTACAACTATTGTGGTACCACACGGATTCATGCTGGGCCTTCTACTGTCTGGCATTTATTTTGCAAATATCCAAGTCAGTATCCCAGAAGTGTGGTTGACCAGGTTAATGAGCTTGTTGATGACTGCAAGCTGAGCAATATCTGCTCATCCACTGATACTACAGAGCTTCAGCAAGGGCTGGTATATGTACATACCTGGTGAAAAAAGTCTCTAGCTAAAGGCAAAAACGTACAGCACAGTTGCATCTGGCAAAAAAAAAATTGCTCCCATTTCGATAAATTATAAATGGTGCTCCTTTTCAGACTCACAGCATCACAAGAGTCCTGGGTGCTTTTGTTGTAAACTCTCTCTCTCTTTCTCTGTCATTTGATCATCACCTTTCCACCACAGTCCATAAAGTGTTCCATCTGGTCTAGTTAATTTACATGGAAATATCCCCAGTATTATAAGAAGACTTCCTACGCTGTACTCTTCCCTTATTAGAGCTATCATTGAACATAAAGTCCCCCGCCCCCATGGTGTGTACTAATCCAAGTATGTTGTTGAAATGGGAAGATCTCACAGATTTCTAACCAACAACATTAAAAGCTCTGAAATCCTTCAACTATCCTAATAGAGTAGGATGACTCCCTTTATAGTCATTAACCTACCAGCTGTCCCAAGGTGACCAATATCTCACTTTAACTATTAAACACCCAGACCTATCTGACATCCTATTTCCACACAAAGGTAACCATTTGAATTACTGGAACATAGCAGAGCAAGTCCTAAAACAGAGAATGAATGGCCGAAAAAGCAGACTTGTACAAAGTCCAAAGTGGCCATTTCACAGAATATTATCCTTTTCTCTGAGATATGGCAATCTGGGAGTTAAAATAAAAACTTTTGTTTGTGGGGTATGGGAGTGCAGGGGGGTAAACCCCTGCTAAAACAAGTTTAAAAAAGAAGAGAGATGTTTGAGATTTGCTCTTCTGGGTTTTCAATCTTTTTCTTTAGTCTGTCAACACACAACACTACAAGTGTTGACATTTCAATAAGAAGCCTTCAGAAAAATTAGAGGATCTACAAATGCTCACACTAGGGACCAAGATCTGAACCAACAAATAAACAAGACTTGCATGAGAGACATGTTCCTAACTCAACTCAGGAATAAGTTACCACTACAGGTAACCAACAAAGCACTACTTTGACTACCTCTAAGGCTAGTCGTGATAACTGGGTGAGCAGACACACATTTACCCCAAGGTAATAATGACAGCACTCAGCTCCCAAATTGAACAGGGCTATTCAAGTGCTCAAAAGGGGTGGAAAGTCCAAAGCATCTTGTTAAAGGTGTATGCAGCTAGGAGTAGTATGGTCCCTGTGATCACTTGCCTAATTGTTCCTATTTCTGCATTCATACAGCCATTTTGCCTTTCAGAGAGCACTTTTCTGAAGAGCCAAGAACAGCAAAACTGTGTTCTTTCTCCTGCATAACCAGTCCAGGTGACAGATATTGGAGTCCTATGTAGGAAGGTTGATGTCTAGTATGACCCGCCAGCTGTGCTGTCCAGGATGAATGGCATCCCTTTGAAGATCTCCCTTAGGGGGGAAACATTGGTTAGAGAAGGGTGACCCAAATGGTATACAATTTCCATCTGCTGTCTATGCTTTATTTGTCTCTGTATGTGTCTCCCATGTCTTACCTACATCCACATTTGCACGTTTGTCTAGGAGTCTTACAGGTGTGTCTGTTAGCGCATGTTGCCTGTCCTCCCTGTCATTTCTCACCACTGTTATTTGCACATCTACCCTCTTCCATTCCTTCTTAATAGATGCAAAATGGGCCCTTCATTTAAAAAAAAAAAATTCTCCCCAAAACTGCTTTACCTTACAGTGTTCCTGCTAAATATTCCTCTGCTTGCTCTACCCTTTTTTTTTTGTTTTCCTGTAAACACCCATTTGACCAGGTGTTTGGCTCGCTGGACCCAATTTCATTGCTCTTAACCACCTCTTATGCTGTTTTTCCTTTAGTGTACATGCTGGCTTCTTGCCCATGCTACCTGCTGTATTTCTCACATGCATTCTAAGAAGTTTCACACAATATGACATGAGATCACAGATTTGCCTTTTTTGTAGGCTTTTGGCTACATTACTCTGCTGTTACTGAAGTATCACTTTCACCACACCATCTTGTTTAAAACACATCTATCTACCTGCTCACATGTTTTGTGGATACTGCTTTTCTTCATTTCTTTTTAGTACTGTTGGGCTGTCTGCTTATACAGTGTTAGCTTTGTGCCAAGTTAATGTACTGGAATATGAATCCTGCCCAGAAATAATGCTGGGTCACCGATAGGGAAATGAAACATGGTTGTGTCTGGTGTTTGCTATGAGCTTATTAACAATTATGTAGCTTCATCTGGAGCAGCCATCTTTAACTTCTGGTTTTCTTTTCCTTCCCACAACTGGCCAATAGCTGCAGCTCCTCTCCACTTTCAGTTTGTCTGCCAGACCCACCATAACCACTGGGGCTGATGTGGATATTGAGAAAGTGGGAACAGCATCATACCTCTGTCAGGGAGTGTGCCCTAATGCCTGACACCTTGTGGCAGCCCTGCAGACTCTGTAACTGATGCCTTCAGGAGGTGCCTGCACATTTGCGGCATATGTGCAATCTCCCAACTAAGTGACTCACCACTTAAGCAATGCAGAGCTTGCCAGGTTCATAACGTTGGTTTATTGTAGTGAATAAAGGCTGCCTTCTGCTCTCCCAAGGTAGGTCAACCAGAGTCAGCTGCTCACTACTATCTTATCCCACAGGCTCTCCACAGCCCATACTGTTAATTAAACATGGGTCATCTAGGGCTTAGTAAGTTTTATCTCTGTGCCATCGGGATGCCTTTACTCTCTAGTATTGTTGTCACTAATGAGACATTGTAACACATTTCAGAGCTTCCACCACAGAGTATTATATATTGAGCATTCCCCAAACAGGTCAGTAGGAGTACAAGGATCTCTGTTATTGCTGCGAAGATACTAATTACTATGATGTGTCATTTATTTTGGTGTGCCATCAGACTTATTAATTTAGTCATAAAGTATGTATTATTTTTTAGAATTTTTTAAAGAACATTTAAGTTACCAGTCTGCATCATGAATAAGTTAACATCACTACATTTAAATTTAGGGGCATACTATCAAAATGTTCACCTACTAATGTATTTGCTTTGTTTGGTTTACTGGTAGATCATGTATACTGAGCCGTGCTATCTTTCTGAGGGAAAGTTAAAGTGGTACTTACACCAGCTAGATGAATTTGACTGGAATGCTGTGGAAACTTGGAACAAAAAGAAGGTGTCATTTGTTGTGTATGGACAGATTTATTGAGCCAAATTACAAAAGTAGGTTAACCTAAGGTACGGCATCTGCCATGAGGTCACCGCTGCTTTTAAGTAGTTCATAAAGTCACACCCCCAGGAATAATAGTGAAAGAGGGATTAAACAGATCTATACAACATGGACGGAACTCCATGATCACTCTCTCAAACTGTAAAGAAGCCATCAAATGTAGATAAAGCACATTACCCATACTTGGTAGTTCCCAAAAGGTACTAAAGGAGAACATTGTGCAAATCGCATACCCTAAAGAGTTTTCCACCATACAGGATAGGCAATCTATATCCATGAGATGCCACTACAACATCACAAGACACCCCCTCCTCCCAATATGAAATAAATAATCTGCTCTGATAGATATACTTGACAAATGAATAAAAATAAATACATATAGACAAATATATTTATTTGATTATTAAATACACTAGCTGGGTAATATTGAAAAAATATGCTCAGCACAAGGGTACAAGGATATAGTACACAGATAATTCAGCATGCTTATTATAGATTTATAGGTAAGTGCTAGGCTAGCTGCTCTTGTGGGCCATTTTGAGCCTAGCCAGTTTCCCTTTTTGTACTCAAAATAACATCCAATTTGGTTATAGATTGGCCTTATCCATTTTGGGGCAATAATTATATATTATATATTACCCCCAGTGAGAATAACTGGGATCATACCATAGATAATTTTTGGGGACTCATTCATGTGATAAAGCATTTAGTGGCTACATCTGTCCATTAGTAGGACAGGGGTACGTTTTCAGTTTCCTGTCCATAGATCTAAATTGCACTTGAAAACAGACAGGGATAAACTTTGTTTTATGTGGATGGGGAGTTTGTTCCAGAGCAGTGATATCCTTTGTGAGATATACCTGTCTCTCTAAGCTGTTCTGTTGAAGTTGCTGAAGAGGTTTACATCCCTAATCAGAGTATTTCTGATGCCATTTGACTTCCTGATGTGAAGTAAATCCATCGGTGATAGGTCAGAGGATGCCTTGTATGAATGACACAGATCACTTCTTAGCAGTCTGTAGGATACCAAGTATAGTGGTGACAGGGCTTTGAGTCAGTTAATGTAGGACATGGTGTTTAGGCCTTGTATCCTTTTAGTAATGTATGTCTGTGGGCATTTCAGTTGTTGTATATATCTGGACAAATGCCTGCCAAAGGGAGCATTATATCAAATGACTGGCCTAATGAGGGCTGAGTAAAGTGCGGCAATGACATCCCTGGACCTTTGTTTATAAGGTGTGCAATATAGGAGGACTTTCTTTTAACAGTAGACACATGTTGGTCAAGAGTTAGGTCACTGTCTACACAAGTTTCCAAATCCTGAATGACTGGGTCAACTCTTATGGGAGAATTGTCAGTGTGATAATTCCCTAAGGTAGATGACTTCCCAAAGGAAGGAAGGAAGTTTAGAGGTTTCCTATGTCCTGATTGATTAATTCCCAAAGGATAGAATAATGTATTTTTTTGACATTTATTTTCAGTCCATGATTTGGCACTAGTTATTTATTTGAGACAGGCCTTCCTGCAGGATGGCTAAGTTATTTCGGGATTTAACAACTGATCCTAGTTTGCAATCATCTGAAAATGTATTTAGCCAGAACCCTTTGGAATTGGCTTTTACTTCAGAAATCTAGATGCCAAACAGGAGAGGTCCCAACACAAAATCCCAAGGGGGCTCCACTGGTGATTATCCTCTTTGTGAAGGTAACTTCTGATATTTTAATTATCCGCATCCTATCTGTGAACCATTTGGCAATCCAGTGGGTGACATAGGGATTTATTTCCAGTTTATTTAGCTTTTTCTACTATGCCTGAGTGGGGGAATTGAGTAAAAAGCTTTGGCCATGTTGAGATATGTGGTATGTACCATTTTGCCTTCACTGCTTTTGTGACAAAAGGAGATACTGCCAGCACAGCTAGCTGGAATTTTGTAAATAATTATATGTCATTGGTGAATATCAAAATAATTTATACAAGATGCTTGTGTTACAAATGTATTACAACTGTATGTCATGTGTATATCAAACTGCTTGTACAGACGTGTGTGTTGAAAAGGTATTTCCAAAGTGCTGTGTTTGAAATGTAACCACAGTGTGCCCTAATGGAAGAGAACAGAAATGTGCATGCACTATTGTAACTGCTTAAATGTATATATTTTAACAGTGGAAACTGGAAAACAGGAAGTTAACCTCAGTCCAGCAAACTTTAGAAAAATATCTGAAATTAAAATACTTTATAGGTTACCCAATAAAGAAGCTATCTCTCAATTTTGCAATGGAGTTAGAGACACAAAGTCTGCACTAAAAAGATTTCTGTATTGTCTTTGGAGTGAACTAATTGCTACTTTAGAAGCATGAAGGAATGTAATTGTTTTATGACTTCCAGCATCTGCCAAAGATCTGAACAAAAAGCACTTGTATGAGTATTTTTACAGGTATATGCTAAATACTGCCAGCTTCAGCAATGGGGATTTTGTCCTGGGAACTAGAAGTTAGATGACCAGAAATTATGCCATTCTGCAAGCTATCCCAGCAGTAATATTTTAGATATTCATTTGAGAAGTCTCTTAGTGAGACAGTGCATTCTGTATTGTGGTTTGGACCTGCCAACAAGGAGATCCATTCACCACACATCTGCCTTGCTCTAATAGTAAGTTATTAGGAAATAGTATAATTCTCTTAGAGTCAGTCAGGAATATAGTGAAGCTTAGTTCAGATATTTTTCTTTATTTATTTAAGACTTTACTGCAATGTTGTTTTAAATATGTCCTATGGTTTTGAAATCTGATGTCACTCTGAATATATATTTAGTATTGTCTTGTTCTTTTATTTATTATTAAATATATTTAAACCTTTCATTGTGGCTGATCTGTTAAAAATATTTAAGTTTTGAGAGTACTTGCATATTTATTTGGTGACACTGTTTTGGCCACTCCTAAGCTTTGCTCTTGGTTAATCTACCATTTGTATTAATATTAATATTACACAGTAAGATTGGACACCCTTTGTTAGGGGCCTTAAGGTAGCTGGGAGAAAGGTACTTGTGGCAGTGAAAACTACCTTATAGTCTGGGCAAAAGGGGGCATAGCTAGTAAACCAGTGCCAGCCTTTCCCAGGTATGTGTGTGTATGTGCAAATCAAAATCTTAAAGACAGTGTGTGTGTGTGTGTGTGTGTGTGTGTGTGTGTGTGTGTGTGTGTGTGTGTGTGTGTGTGTGTGTGTGTGTGTGTGTGTGTGGGTATGTGAGTGTGTCTGTGTCAGCAACTTCGGCAGGGACATGAAGCACCGGTTGGACAGAGAGAGAGAGAGTGTTGGAGGACTTGGCTTGGAATCCTGGCTAAGCACTCAACTATATAGCTCTGTCATTGGGGAGTCTTATTGGGGATCTGAATTAGTTAGAGGAACCAGCCCAAATCTGACTGTGATCTCTGTGTGCTCTGAAGGGAGACTGCACTTGAAGCAGAGAGCTGCATCTGAAAATAGTGTGTGTGTACTTGTCATCCTCTCAGTGAACATCCCCCATTGTTGCCAGTGTTGAGGATTGAGGCTGCTTGATTACTGGTCCAGTGGAGGGTCATCACAGCTTTGGTGATCTTTACAAATAATCCACCAGGTTGAGTAAGCATGACTTGCCCCTGACAAAAATAAAATGAGACTGGTTTAGTGTTTGGAGGTTCCCTATGTCCTGATTGATTAATTCCATGATATGTCTTTCCATGGCTTTGCATATGAGTCTGGCCAGACCTATGGTTCTGTAATTGCCTGGGTCTGTGGAAGGTCCTCCGTTATGAAGGGGAACCTGCAAGAGGCTGAGACTGAACAGTGTTGGCTAAATCATGCTTCATGCTATTTAAGATGCATCCAAAGACATTGTCGGGACCCATCAATGCAATATTTTTAGCTTTTGATAGCATTTTTAGGACTTGGTCTTGTGTGAAAGCTGAAGGTTAGCCAGTCTGTTATATCTTGAGGAACAGACGGAGGTAGATTGTCTTAAAGAAAACTCCAAAGGTACCTTGGGTGAAAAGGATCTCTGGTTTTGTTTTTATTTTATAGGTGATTGCTTTTATGGTCAGACTAAACAAGTGATGAAGATATGCAAGGGCTGGTGCAAGATGCTCTCATATTAGTAAGGATAAGATCCAAGATGTTATTCCACCTAGATGGTACTCTGACTAATTGTTCCAGGGTATTTGTATTGACAAAATCCAGGAATCTCTGTGCTTTTGCTCTAGCAGTGATGTAGATTTCCCAGTCTATGGTTGGATAGTTTAGATCACCTAAGAAAATGGTATTGGGTTTAATACTGAGTGATACTAGTTCCTGTAGATAGGTGTTGTGGCTTTCTTTTTTCAAAGAGGGAGTTCTGTACCTAGCTAATATATGGTACAGGACCATTCTGATGGTTATTTACATACATACATAGAAATATTTCAAGCATGGGCATTAATGCCCTTCTAGCCTGCCAATAATCTAAAACAGTTGTTCCCATAACAAGTGTCCAGGCTGTTCTTAAAATATCTAAACTAGTGCTTGCTTTAATGTAATTTGGCAGTCTATTCCATGGATCAGCTGCTCTCTCAGAGAACCAATTAGTACACTTCTCATTTATATAGAACCAATTGGTGGATATGATTATTAAAACTCAAAGCTGGATGTGCCCATATACCCAGGTCCTTAAATGAATCTACAGTTTCAATCAGCGTGTGCTGTATTAAATATTCACCTTTCAAGTTGTCTCCAAAATCTCATATGCTTAGTTTTGATGTATTTATCAGCATATTATTTTTCTCTGCCCAAATGGTCAATTTAGTCAAGTTCTTTTGCAGACATGCCCTATCTGTAAAACATGCAAGCACCAATTTCAGGTCATCTGCATACAGACTGTAGAACACCTTAGATGAAAAAACTAGATCTGAAAGATACAATCTAAACAAGTAAGGGCCTAGGACAGAGCCCCGTGGGACACCCTGACTGTAACCAAGAATTTCACCTGTCCAGTTGCTGTATGATACTTGCCATGTCCTATTTGTAAGCCATGCAGTTATATATCTTATCAACAGTACATTAATACGTAGTTGTATTAATTTATTGATCAATGTTTTGTGTACGACCCTGTAAAATGCTGAAGTTAAATCTATATAAATTACACCACAGCACATTTTTTCATTCATGGCTGGTATTATATTGTTATAGAACATCATGTTACAGGTGGTAATAGATCTATTTTCAACATATGCATACTGATATATGGTTTAAAGTCCCAGCCTCTCTAGTTCTGATAATAACCTAGCCAATAGTATCTTGTCCATTATTTTTCTATAACATGAAAGTAGACTTAATGGTCTGCATGACTCTGTGTTTATCCCACTCCCCTTTTCCTTAAAGACAGGTTTAAAAAGTGTATGCCTCCAATCTTGAGGAATATCTCCATATTCATAAGACCTAGTAAATAATAGATATAACAGTGCTGTAAATTCTTGCTGAAGTGTTCTCAGACCATTATTACTAATAATGTCTCCTTTGTGTGCTTTGTTTGGATCCAGTTTGCATAGTTCCTTTTCAATGTAATCTAATTTGATTTCAGTACCTGAGGTTACCTGGATGCCACTAGTACAACTTATCACCCCTCTGTGGACCCAAACTCTTTTGATTAAGATTTTTAAATATATCTATAATCTGTTGTCTGCGAATACATTTTAGAATCTGCACACAGTTTATCAATTAGATGTCTTAACTCCTTCCACATCGTATCTATAAAATGGCTTTCTATTATGTTCAATATCTTTATATACATTTTCTTCAAATTCTTCTTGATCTTTTCTCACACTATGCTTTATATGTTTGTCAAGCTTGCAAGCATAATACTATTCAATGTTCATTATCTCTTCTGCAAATGTAAGTATCAGTTTCTCTAATAATTGAATCTCCAATTACAGGAATATATTTTCTGACCAGATCTGAAGAATCAACTTCTAATTCAGTAATATCTGCTCTATCAGTTGTTACAAAGGAGTGATCATCACCATTAATCTTGTAAATACCACTGTTTTCATTGCTTATTACCTTTGCAAGCTTATGATTTTCATCCATCTGGCTTTGTACATCCACAGCTTTAGCCATGTTGTCAGCGTCTCTTTCTTCTCTTTTTTTTTCGCACAGTAATGCTCTTCAAGCCTTCCACATTCAGTTTAGATTGTTTGCTTTTCATCTGCATATTGCCTCTTTTTTCTATCTTCTATTTTGGAAAAATTATGCCTTTTTCTGTAGAGCGAAGGTTTCCTGATAGAAAGATGTTATCATTCCTGTAATCTGTTTTACATAACAAAGCAGTGTCATTTTTAGTATGTATTCTGTTTGCTTTATCAGTTTCTTTTTCTTCTCTATTTGCTGTGAACTTCTTCCTTTCTTTTTTATTTCCTTCTATAAGCTCTGAATCCTTAGACTGCTGAATACTTGTATCCGGAATTCCAAAGTTGTTAGTGGCATTGTTCTGTATCATAGGGGTTGAGTGATATTTACAGACAATAGACACTTCCTTTCCTAAATGTGGTCTATTTGCTCTTTACCTAACATTATTTATCTCATCAGTCCAGTCATTAATTTATGTCATAATAGTTATTCAAGCCATGCCAGGTGCACAAGTTCAATTGTCTTCAGTAAGTCTAGGTTTACTACCAATAATGATACGCAAATCATCCAGCTTTTGACACAAGGAACACAGATCACCAGTGTTACCAGGTGTTACCTTTAAATATACATAGCATTTATTACACTGCTGTTTATCAGTTTGACATGTCCTTAAATGAGTATGCCATCTTTGATTGCACTTTATCAAATCTTTAATGGCACACTCATTTAAGGATATGAAGAAGTTCTAGTGCATCATACTGCTTTACCGACCTCAGTGCGAGTCTCTTCCAGATATAGCTTGAGGCACCTGCCCATTTCCCCCCTCCTGCGCAGTAGCTGGTCTAAATGTGTAGAAGGCACTATAGCCCTGCACAGCCAGAGAGCATGCCACTATTTTAAACCATGTCTCAGTCACTACACAGACGTCTATGTCTTCCAGGGTGAGAAGGGCTTGTAGTGAGGGGAGTTTCTTGTTCAGGCTTCTGGTATTGATTCGTATCATCTTCATATTTTCCTTTGCTTGTTTTATTGTTAGGTGTATCAGACTGGCATTGCCTAAAAAAGTCACTATGGTGGTGGACAATGTCTTTACCAGTAACCAAAACCCTAGAGAGGACAGATGCAGGCCATCCCTGGTGAAGCAGCGTGGTCTGGTGAACATCTCCTCCTAGGCTGACAAATATTGGACCCTCATTTGAATGACACCAAAAACTAAGCCAATTATTGATGTCAAATATTTTATTCTCATATTGTGCCATCATCCTTTGAGAAGGTAGATTGCTGCTCAATGCTAGGTTCTTACCTGCCTTGGACACGTAGTCTGACAGCTCCATAATGTATCTCTTCATATAGTCCAGGGAGGTACGCCTCAAGTCAGTAACACCGGCATGAGCTATGACAGAGTCCTATACTGGTACTTGTAGTTTAAGGACTTAAGTGCATGCATGCATGATCTGAGCAGATCCTGGCAGAAGACAAACAACTAACTGTCACTCTTTCCTTGCTCAGGCTGGTAAGAGGCACATCTGTATGTCTTACAATGGAGTCACCTATAACAAGAATATTTGATTGAGTTGATGCCTGACTTAAGGACTCAGCATCAATGATTTTGGGACTCCTTGTGCTATATGAGGACGTAGGCTTAAAATTCTGAGTGTGCTTTGTACCTGTGTTGTGTTTTAGAGGTCTTTGAGATTTAGGGAAGTTCATCTGTAGAACCTCAGCATATGATGGAGTATGTGTATTGTGATGACCTTGGAGAGGTGTGATGTGGGGTGTACTGCTAAAAATTTTTGGTGCCTGATTTTACTGTGTGTGAGATTTTTGGCTCCAAGGATACTATACATGTACATATCTCACACACTCTGTTATGCTGTTTAAGTAAGAGACCATCAAACTGCATGAGACAATTCTTACACTGTCTCAAGATACCCATCTCAATCAGTCTGGCTACAGAAGTTGTGGGGAAGTACTGGCCCATGATACCAAGACTCTGGGGCAGAGGTTACTGCTTGGAATTCATTTTTAAAATTATGTTAGGTGGACATGCTTCTGAGTATTTAAATTTCAGTACAAAACAACTTGCCTTGAAACCTCCTTCTGCCACCAGCAGAAATGAGTAAATGAATTATAATAAAAAGAAAATTACTAATTTGATACTAAAATCAGTACAAGTACTATAAGTGCACTCACTATTAAGCAATTTTATCAAAAGTCTTATAACCTGGTAAGTAGTTTAAGGGAAGAGGCTTTGCAAAATGATACTTATGTGCTTATTGTCAACAGCCAATAAACTGAGAGAGGGAGGGAGTTATGATCCCAAATTATCATAACAAGCAGGCAACAACAGATACATTGGGTTTAAGAACACAACTACAACAGTGTGGATGGGAGGGAAAACAATTAGCCCCTTAACTCTGAGCTGATTGGCTTGGAACTGCCTTAATGCAAAGACAAGTCCTGAACCAGCTTGACATACACTCAGTACGTAAGAATGACACTAGGGTTTAATCACAACAGTTGGACCATTTAAACAGAAAAAATGCAGTGTAATTATGTACTAGAATTATTAATATAGGTTTAAAGACCTTAGCTAGGTTGTTGGACTCTCTAATTACAATGGGTTACAGAAGTATGCACTTCGATGGTCTCTGCATGCAGTGTCAGTTAATATTTGCCTCAATGTTCAGAGTAACATGGATGTGATTGCTTTTTGAACTAGACATAGTGTTTGCTCTACCTATAAGGACTTACTTGAGTCCTCCATTATGAGGTATGCAATGAGGGATCCTGGAAGGCCAGTTTTGAAATCAGTTGTGTCTGAGATAGTCTCACGAGATCAGCATGTCATGTTTTCTCAAGCACAAATTGTTTTAGGTCTAACCCACAGCTGTTTCAGTAACTGATGGTAAGATGAGTTGACTGCAAGTCAAATTTACACTACAATGAGTACCTACTTGAAAGAGATGAAAATTGTGTCTAGGTGGGCCAAGTGTGAAAAAATAAAGAACAAAAGGGTGTATTAGCTAAAAAAGTGTCACTAGCCATATTATACACAAAAGAAGCATTCACTTTGTCTAGGAAACTAGCACCAAATATGTTGAAACCCTTTAGAAAGCTATAGGAACACAATAAAATTTTTGTATAAGGAAAATGAGGAATTTGTGTATGATTAACCTTGCAGTGATTTGTACAATGCAGGAAATGGAGCAATGTGAACAAGGGCAAGTGAGCTTTATAATTATTATTAATAATGCATGGTAGGAGAACGTGGGGGAAAGTCCCCATAAGGAAGTATTTCAGAATAGTGATAGGGATGAATTGGTGAGAGAAGATTTTAAGAAGCAAGTCTAGCAAATCAAACTAAGATATGTGGTAAGAGGAAACAAAATAATGTATATGTTAATTATAAAGACATTTTTAATTACTCAAATATCAGAAAATCAAATAGAGCAAGAGAAAATATAATATAATTAATGAAAGGCAAAAGTATGCTTGCATATCCGTGGGATACTAAATGATTTTATAGTGTACATAAAAGCAAGGTAATAAGGAATAAATTGGCTGAGAATGAATATTCCAGAGGTAAATATACAGGAATGGGAAAAGTAATGCTTGTTGAGTTTAGATATAGATCAAGTGATGATTTGTGGAATTTGTTGGCAGGTATATAGGAAACAGAATTTTTAAAGAACGTATGTTCTAAAAATATACTGAAAAGGAAATTGCTCCAGAGATGGGAAATTAACACAAGTGCACTGAATATGGTGTGAACAGCAATTAAGTGGTCTATGAATAATACCACAAAAGATCAATAAGCTTTTAAAGGATGTTTTTAATAAAATGCAAGGAGTAACAGGACATATGTATTGTATACATATTGTGGAAAATAGAAAAAAGATGTTTATACACAAAATAATGTCAGAAAGGGGTGTATGACATATGCAATATGTAGATAATACTATAGTGAGTTGTGTTAGCAAATAATTTATATATATGTATTTTGAATTTTACTTATATACAATTTTTGTAACTAAAAGTACTCCTGTTGTTCATCACAAGTGCCATGGGATCTTCACTACAAGTATTACCAGCACAGCCTATGAGACCATTATTGCACATCTCATGCAAATCCAAGCATCACAAGAGTGTAGCACCTCTATCATGCTGCAGATCCACTCACCTCATAGTCTCATCAGTGTTTGCATCAATTTAACTCTGTAACAATAACTCATAAATGCCAGCTAAAGTACAAACCTTCTCACAATGCTTGAACAATGCTTGTATTCCAGCTTGTCATGTGACACAATAAATAACTTTTTTTGCAGGGTCAAACATTAATGCATGCTTGATGTGGAAGGAATTTGCCCCACACCATTTCTTTATTCTCACTCCACGCTTGCGCAACCTTGGAGAAGTCATCACTGTCACACAATATAACACCTCTTTATCATTCTTCAAATGGCACTGACATTGGAACACCCAAAATTTACTATCATGCAAGTACTATGATTTCACACTATTGTGAAATAAGCAAAAAAGATAAGCAAATGCCACCTCAAACTATCAGTGACTCATAGGATCATAGGATCACATGAAGTTACTAGGCTATTGGCCCTGAGGTCCTTACAATCCTAGCCAAGAATTTAGACCATGTTCCAACAAGTCAGCACCCGACGCCCCTGTCCAGCAGGGACACAAAACAAAATGTGCACACTCTGTACTAGAACCCAGTACCATCTGCACTCCACCCCTACATGCTTTACATGCTTTACATGTTTTGGTTATCTGAACAAGTGACTCTATGCCAACACAATGCACAACAGTAGTGATACTTAAGACTCCAGCTACATTTTTGGACAGAATCTACAGCCTTCTGGTCTTGGCACTTAAGTCAGGTATGCAACCTGCTGAGAGAATGAGTTTATCCCTTTCATACCTCTAAAATGTCCAGGTTTTTACAGAATATCCACATTTTTGCCTCCTATTTTTTTCGTCTGTTCCTCATAAAATCTGTGATTTTCTGGCAAATCATTGAGGACTAAAGTCATTAAATAATGACAGACATTTGAATTTCAGACTTGATTTGCTTCAGAAAATACAAGCCAATGTAAAACATGTCATGTTAGCAATGTTATAAGTCTATAAGAGCAGTATTTTAAATCTGTCTATTTTTGGACCTTTGTCTCCCCCTTTATTTTTGGCTTTCTCCAGATTTCTTGCACTAAGAGGTTGAGAGGTATGCTTCAAATCTCCTTTTAAATTGACTGTTTGAGATATTGAAAGATATATCAACCTAAAATTAATCAGGTATAATTTAGGGGAAAAATGTACTGGATCCAAAATAACCCTAGAATGGAATGTCCTATACTTTCCCTAATTGAGTTATAGCAATCATTTTTTGATTGCACTTCCTTTACTGTAGTACACTTAAAACTGATAGACTTGTATTATTTACAGCCATCTCAATGTTTGCATAAGACTGCACTTCACTGAGCCTGAGCATTTCCAATTTTTTCCACTTTTGTGCAACCATGGAATGACAAAAGTTATATGAAAGTCCCTTACTTGGCATGTTAGGTGGGCTTCACCCCAACAAAAATGCTTTTTTTCATTTTTTTTGCATTTCTACAGATAACATTTTGCTCAGGGTTAAAAAATGACCAAATATTACTTATATAAATGCTGTTCATTTAACACTGAAAGCCCCTAAATATGATGAAACATTGCCACCGAACATAGTCGAGCATGGGTATGTACAATGAATGCTTGAGATGACCTTACCCCGTGCATGTGAGAAGCTGACAACACATTTAAGACGCACACCCATGACCCAGCCCAGGAAATATTGTAGATATAAAACTATATTTTTTCAGGTTTCTGTAACATTACAGACACATTCCAGTATTACAGCTAAAACGTTAAACTTGCATTTTATTTTTTTCTGTTAACGCTTGATGCAGTAGTTCTGAGAGTACCCAGCAATACGTTTTAGTCACATAAAGTGGAATCCATTCACACTGATAAATACTCAGTGACCTGAGATGGCCAAAGATTACTATTCATTCATTCTCTGATTCTACTTTATCCTGTTCAGGGTCAGAGTAGAACTGGACTCTATACCAGCAAATGACAAGCATAAGATAGAAATTCTGTCATGGAGAGGATGCCAGTCGGCTGTAGGATGCACATTCACCCACACACCACAGATGCACCTAGAGTCAGATTAGATGATCCAGCAATTCCCTTACCATCGTGCCTTTGGAATGTGGAAGGTAACCAGATACCCCAGTAAAACAAAACCCCACTCAGACATAGGGAGGATATGCAAACTCGGCTCAAGAGGCATTCTAACAGGGAAATGGACCGAAAAAACAAATGCTATTTGAAGCAATAACACTAACTGTACCACTGCACCATCGTTGTTAATACATGTTGTGTCATAAACAAAGCTTTTAACAGCCTTACCTAAATATGTTAAGACTTGCAGAGAGAAGAAAGTATGTCTGTTTGGTGGAATCTTCCCGCAGCAAAATACCACGTCAATGTTGCCAGGTGCACCAGAAGGATGTAATACAGGCAGTCAGGAAAGATAAGTCATTTGTATCTTGTGTCCTTTGTGTGTATCTTCTTGTAGCAAGAAACAGTACAAATGTGCTTTCAGCAATTTCCGATGGAGACTGAATAAATTCTGAGAATTCTTTGGGATATCAAACAAAGAAAAGTCTGCCAAATATGGAACATATTTGAACTTAAAAATACATGTTTTATATTTTATATTACTTGGATTTTTGCACCAATATTTTATTTTCAATGTACTTCAAAATCCAGATTTTGAAATACTATTCTAATTTTATAGATGGCAATTTAATAACATTATGGTAATGAACAACGCTTTGCTATGTTCTACAAACAATACACTGTGTAGCATTGTCAGAATTGTGAAATTAATAAGTTAAGTGATGGGGTAATCCTACTTCATTTGTCAAATGAGTATATACATACATGTATATAATGAGAGGAAGGTAAGTTTGTACAGAAACCTGTGTTACACAGGTAGGTGATAGATACTGGGCCACATAGGCTTGTCACACTGTGTTACACAGGACTATCAGCAGGAAACCTGCTTAATATAGCCCTTGAAAAGCATGCCTTTCTGTTATTTTCTTCTGTTGTGCATCATTGTATTCATAGCTATAACAACGAATCTAGTGCACAGGACGTCACATCTGTTTAACAACACATTATAGAAACGTTATGGTAGATTAGCAGTGGTACGAGACAACAGTATAGGTGCTAAACATTTTGTGTATTAATTTTATTTATTTATTTACCAGTAAAGTCTGATATATATATATATATATATATATATATATATATATATATATATATATATCACAATAACATGCAACTGATAAAGTACAATGACAAAAATTGTGCATTTATAGTAGAAATATAGATAAATGTGGTATGCAAGGTATACCAAATATTTTAATATAATTTAGTTATGAATAATGCAGAGCAGTATTTGAGATCTGCAAATATACAATATGTGAATATGCTTCATAGAACTATAGAGGAGTCCTGCAATTATCAAAAAAATATATAGAAACAGAGAGAGAAGAGAGGTATTAACAACTGGTAAGTCGATATAACAAGAGAAAAGTTAGGTTTACAATATGCAAGAAAAAGGAGGAAAACTGTACAAGCAAAGCACTGCAGGAGGAGCCATAGTAAAAAATGAATAATGTAGGGTGGTGGAAATGTGGTGCTTAGTATAGGCACATGAGAAAAAGGCACAGTTTAAAGTATAGAATGTGATCATTTGCAATACAGACATATATCAATATGGTTAAACTCCTCATACTGTCTGTTCCAGGAATACAAACTTCCTGGATTTATGTGATGAAGGAGGAAACCTATGCTGTTATGGAGTAGAAAGAGGAAGAAGAATCAGAAATGGAAAATAGACAGGTAAAAAAGAAGAACATAAGAGCACTGGTAGTTAAGCTGTATGTAGAGATGGTGCAAATGTTAAAGTAAAGCTTCAGTGGTGATGTGGTTAAATATTGGCATATCTTCCAGATATATTAATCTAGCTTTAATGAAACTGTTCTCCATGTTAGAACTACAACTATTCATGTTGGTGTTGTACCTGTTGCTACAGACAGCAGGGGTTACACAGCAATCAAATCTGAACCACTGCCACCAATGTGATGAGCAGTCAGGGGTGCCCCAGATGCATTTGGTAGGGGGTGGTAGGATGGTAGACAGGTTTAGGAGCTGGAGCTGGTAAGAGAAAAAATGGTTGAAATGATGAGATATTTTTATCTCCTGGTTCTAGACTGGTCTACTGAAACATTCAAACTAGCAAGAGAAAGGGCTTTTGTGGCCTGGATCATGACTCAAAAGGGTCAGATAAATCAATTCATTTACCAAGTTAACACAAATAATTTAAAAGAAAATATTATTCTAGACATAATCCTTACCAGATTAGAGACCAGTGGGGAATGGGAAAGTATGATCTCCCATACCACTGTATGATCTAGCTTGGGCAGCACATGGAAGACCTAAAAGACAAAGATTGTGAATGGAGATCTAACACTCAGCAAACTACAAGTATATAGATGAAGTAGGGAAGTAACTATGTAAACTGGGTGTGTAATGCTAAAGGCATGGGGATACAATTAGGACAAATATTAAAGTATAGACAGGAATATGCCTACAGGAATGTTAGGAGACCAAAGCAGGCAGGTTGTGAAGTCATGGTTTTCCTTAACAGTAAAGAGAAAAATTATGAAGCAGAAAGAAGTATGTGGAGAGGAAAAGAAGTGTTAAGGCAAGGAGGAAATTTGAAATTCACAAGGAGGTTAATGAATGTTAAAGCCAAGTGGGAGAGGAAAGTTGGTCAGGAGTACACTGAAGACCTCCCCAGGCTTTTCTGTGTTGGAGGGAAGCCTTGTAGCTTATCAGTGGGAGTGGTAAGCACTAGGTAGCCTATCTACCACAAGAGAGGTTTCTGGCCCAGAAATTGAAGTTTATTGGTCATGGCAGTTTTTCCATCTTTTTCAACTTTCTGGTTTAAAAGCCTGCATTTGCGCTTGTTTCCCACCTTTCCTGTAACTAGTCTAGTCCAGATACCGATTTGCTGTATCCAGGACTGCTTGTAAGCTTCTGAGCCCCCCAAGCCTTTCTGTGTTGGAGGGAAACCTTCTAGCTTATCAGTGGGAGTGGTAAGCACTAGGTAGCATATCTACCACAAGATCCAGGTACAGATTTTAGCACTTGAATTTGTTTATTCGTGCTCAGCACTTGTTCAGAACTTGTTGTTAGCACTAAATAAGCTACAAATTACGATAGCACTCAGCCTTCCTCGTTACCTAGAGGAAAACAGTTTTTTGTACTTACTTTCCTCACTTGCTTAGAGAAAAACAGCTCTTATACTCTCTTTCCTCACTTGTCTAGAGGAAAGTGTTTTTTTATTCAGACATGTCCAAAGCTCAGCTCCCAGTGTTCTCTCCTGTCTATCTGATGAATCTGGGCATCCTGGGGCAATGTAGCAATTGCCTCATGTACACAGACAACCCTCTCCTCATACCACCTAACACCACAACCTGTGAGAGATGTACTTATCTAGCCAAACTGGAGGTAAAGCTCTTTCCAACCAAGTCTGAACTTGACAGTGAAAAAGAGAAGGTAAACACTTGCACCACACCACACTCATCACATAGTCCCACTAAACACACAAAGAACAACGAAGCTGCAAATAAACAAAAACCTCCAAAAAAGACAGCAAACAAGAAGGAAACGACCACAAGGAGTACACCAAGGCACTATAAGGCACAACCAGTGAACACAATTCCAGGTCCAAGCACGAATTGCACAAAATATTTATTTAACGTCTCACAGCAAATACGTTTTCGTTGCCCATGCAACTTCCTCAGAATGCAATCACAAACAAACAAACATGCCCTAGTATTTTATATACAATAGTTAATGAATTAATGTGATAATTGATTGCCTATTAAGTCTTAAAGAAAATAAATAAAATACATGAATTGCTGAAGCATAAATAGTTTGAACATGTTATGTTCCATAATATTAAGTAGATTTAATATAATGGATAAAACAATTTAAAACACAAATAAATGTTAAATATAAAAACATATTAAACATTTTTTTAAAATGAAATATGTGTATAATATATAATATATTTTAATTCAATCACAATATATATACACACAATATAAATGAATTAGTTTAAATACACCAATGCATTTGAGACTTCCTTGTATTTAGTCACAACAATTCTGCTCTAAGCTTCAAATAGGGCATGATGGAAATAAGGTCATTAAGACCCGGAGCCTTATTTGAAGCTAACAATATCTGCCAGCATGTCTCCCTATGTGATAATCTGGCTTCCCAATGTCCTCCCCTGGAATTTTTTGATACTGATTCCAAGACATAAAACATAAAAAAGGCTGATTGGCACACCAATGTGTGCTTATAAAGTGCATTGGTACTACTTTGCTTCTGGATCTCATAATGATGTTCATATATACGTCTCTTGAGCTGTCTTTCGGTCTTGCCTACATAAAATGCCTGGCAAGACCTACAGACAGCCAAGTAGACTAAACCTGCAGAATTGCAATTATGGTATTTTTGTGAATAAATCTTCCTATCCCTACTTTCCAAGTAAAAATGTTCCTGATTAATGACATGTTTACACTGTTTACAATGCCCACAACGGAAAGTACCCTTTCTAGATTGATTGGAACTACTTACATGTATATTTTGTTCCAAAAGATTTTTAATATTGCGTCCTCTTTTGTAAACTGTGTTACATGTCATGTCCTTGAGATTTTTCAAATCTGTAAAATCCTGAAAGGTCTCCATTTCTTTCTGGATAATGTACCTAATATGTCCAGCGTCTTGGCTAAAAGCAGTGACGAACGTCAGGTTAGGACTTGTAAAGTTGGAAGTGGATGGAGTATTTTGCATGCATATGTCAGCAGGCCCCCTTCCCAAAATCGGAAAAAATCTAGTACCCCTAGCTGAACTAACCTCTTCCCAAATTGATTTTATTAGAGGTACAGGATATCCCCTTTCAAGAAACAGCAAGCTCAGTTTTTCACACTCAATATTGAAATGTTGATCGTCCGAAGTCATACGTGATACCCTGACAAATTGTCCCTTGACAATGGACCTTTTTTGAAATTTGGGGTGGGAACTAGAATAATGCAAATAGCTATTTGCAAAGGAAGGCTTTCTGTATACCCGGGACCCAAAGTTGTTAATATGTTTGTATAGAGTTACATCTAGGTAATTAACTTCATGAACTGAAATTTGATAAGTAAATTTTAAAAACTCAGTAGTAGAATGCAAGTAATTAACAAATTTTTCTATACATTGCTTCGGTCCTGTCCAAAAAATGCAAATATCATCCAGAAATCGGGTGTAGTGAGTCCAAAACTTGGAATATTCACTGTCTAAGACAAATTTATTTTCCCATACAGACAAAATCATGTCTGCATAGGTCGGAGCACAACTGGCCCCCATAGATACACCCGATATCTGTTGGAAATATTCCCCGCCAAAATACACATAGTTATATTTCAGAACCAGTTCCAATAAGTGCATAACTAACACCACATCATTGTTGGTAACACCTGCACATGCCCACAAAACCTCTTCGATCCAAGCCAAGCCTATTGAAGAGGGGATAACCGAAAAAAGGTCTACCACATCTATGGTCACAAACAGTAGGCCAGATCTATACAAATCATTGGTAATCCCACGTAGGAATTCCCAAGAATCCTTTAGAAGATGTTGTTTCTTACCCCATAGCTGCTTTAATTTCCAGTCCAAAAATTTGGAGAGGTTGTGGGTTTTAGACCCCTGAGCAGCTACAATAGGCCTAAGAGGGGGGTCCATGACATTTTTGTGGATTTTTGGCACTCCAAAGATGGTAGGAACTTTAGGATGTAAATTACTAAGAAAAGAATAAAGGTCCTGCTCAATAACCTCCTGATCAAGGAGATCCTTAATGACCATATCAATCTTCTTGTATGACATGTGTACCTTGTTTAGAGAAACAATAGTGTATTTGGTCGTATCATTTAATAATTCATGCATTTTTGCCTCATACATTATCTGTTCCATGATAACCGTGCCACCCCCTTTGTCGGGTTGCATGATCCGGACGGATGTATCACAACATAGCTCAGTAAGGAGGGCATTTTCTGCCTGTGTAAGATTGGAATGATTGTTAAACCTGCCCACCTGACTTCGTATCGTGTGAACAATCCTATTTTCCAGATAGCTGATTTGTGGATGTAACGGAGGGTTGTAGGTACTAGATTTTCTAAGCATTAGACAAGGGGCCATACTATCAGATCCAAGAATGTGCTGGAGATTAAGTTTACGCATGAAAAGTTTAACATCAAGAATAGTATTAACCATATTGTAATTTCTACTGGGTACAAACTTGAAACCTTTCGTAAACAGGGAAAACCAAAGCTCAGTTATAACTGTGTCACTGTAATTGTAAATATGGTATCCATTAAGTGTATGTTTGGAAAAATTTCCAAGTTCTATAATCTCAATGTTCCCATCCTTTACCATTCCTGATTCTGATCCCTTCTCCACCCCCTGTTTTTGGCCCCCCCGACATTCCGGGGAGAGCGTGGTGCTGGATAATACTGTTGGCCCTGTTGTTTGTGAACCTGCTGGCGAAGACGTTCTGATCTCCTGGGTAAAAAATCAGGATCAGAATATGTCTCGTCATCAAATGGATGTAGCGGTGGGGGAGAAGAAAACTCCTGTCTAGGAGACTGTATGTCTCATGTATTAATAGTATCCCTATACACTGGCTGATATGATGTACCGCCCCTGGAATTGGGTGGATTGGGGTACTGCCTGCCTTCCTGGTATTCCCTGATATCTCTATTGAGCTTCCTATATTTTCGATTAAGCACTGTATTGCACTGTTGATCTACCTGTGTCCTAAGTGCATAATATTTGCGTTTTTCAGATTCAATAGTAAATTTTAAATCTGAAGTAACATTTTCATTGAGTTTAAAAATCTCTAGTTGTAAAACTTTAATTTCAGACTCATTTCTTTTAATGATGGCTTTGACAATGCCAAACCCACAATCATCGAAAATCTTAATTAACTCTGAATGAAAATCACTCCCACAAACAACATTATTAGGAAATTTATGCACACGCAAACCCTTTGGTACAATCTGTTTCTTAAGACATTCATTTAAGTATAAATTATCTAACTGCAATGTCTTGTACCTGAATAATTTGTTTTCAAGAGTCCGCATATTGTCCGCAAAGGAAATGCCAGGATTAGAGTGATTTTCATACTTTTCATTAAACTCAAAAGCGGGTTGATGTTTAACCCAATCAGAAAATGTTGAAGCTGGATGTACTGCAGAGTCCGATTGAGAATGTCCAGAGCCATTGGAAGCGCTGTCATTAGCCTCTCGAAAAACAGCAGGAGTTTTTAGAAAATTACTAATATCCGCGTTGTCATTGATTTCCAAGTGGCTAGATGCATCTTTTGAAGTACACAGACAACCCTCTCCTCATACCACCCAACACCACAACCTGTGAGAGATGTACTTATCTAGCCAAACTGGAGGTAAAGCTCTTTCCAACCAAGTCTGAACTTGACAGTGAAGAAGAGAAGGTAAACACTTGCACCACACCACACTCATCACATAGTCCCACTAAACCTATACCACCAAAGTCCACACATAGAAACACAAAAACATTCATGGAGGCTCTCAATAATAATCTGCTCAAGCAACAGAGACCTCCAAAGCAGAAATGCAAGCAACCTCCACCCCCCCCAACACAACCCTAATGACACATAGCCCACAGACTCAGTGTGTCACTCAACCACAGCCCATAAGGCAAAACAACGTACCCAACACACTAGTCATAGGTGACTATAATCAGACACACTGATGTCCCACTCACCAGGCTAAACAAGGAGAAGGTTACTGTCAGCTGCCTGTCAGGTGCCAGGATCCACCACATAGCCCACGCACTCAGGTCACTCCACAACAAGTACAAATATGACTCTGTTATTGTCCATGTTGGTGTGAACGACCAGAGATGTACCTCCCTGGACTACATGAAAAGAGACATGGAAGAGCTCTCCGATCTTGTAGCCCATGCAGGTATGACCCTAACCCTGAGTAGCATCCTGCCATCGCCCAGAATGATACTGCAGCACAAGGACAAAATGATTGACTTCAACAATTAGCTAAGCTTCTGGTGTCATTATAAGGGGATCCAGTATCTGTCTGCCTGGGACGACATGGTCGATAGACCACGATGGTTTTCCAGAGATGGCATGCACCTGTCGCCCCTGGGCTACTGGCTAAGGGTCTTGCCACCCCTATAGTGCCTTTTTTAGGCAAGGTTCAAATGACCAATTCACCACCATAACAGGAGCAGGCAAGCAAAAACTGAGGGCAATGCTACTCAATGCTAGAAGTCTAAATCTCAAAATGCACTCACTCAAGGCACTCCTTAAAATGGAGAACATCGATATCTGTGCAGTGACTGAGACCTGGTTCAAGGCTCTAGACTGCACCCCTGCATTACCAGGCTATAACTCATACCACAGTTTTTGGCCATCTAACCTGGACCAGAACACCAAAGGTGGAGGTGTTTCCATATTCATCAAGGATATCCACACCTCCAGGCTAGCTGTGCAGCATAATGCATCCGAGGTTATCCAAGTGTAACTAACTCTGGGCAAAACTGCAATCCAAATCGTAGCTTTGTACAGATCCCCCACCATGCCCCAGGATTCCCACTCCTTTCTTGATATACTGAAAAATATTAGGGTTCAACCAAACACCCTAATAATGGGCGATTTCAACTACCCCACCATTAACTGGGAAAACTACTCATGTACCAACTGCTTTGCTCAACGCTTTCTGGAATTCATAAATTCCAATGCCCTAGATCAACTTATCCACACCCCCACCAGGGGCAACAATATCCTAGACCTAGTCATTACCAACATGAGTGGCCGGTGTTTCACACCTGAAGTCAACTCCTCATTGGTCAGATCCGACCATAAGCTAATTACCCTAGATATCCGCATCCCGTCCCCACCCACCATTAAGGAAACCATGGTAAAACATTTCTCCAAAGCCAACTTCATGCTTCTTAAGACAGAAGTGGCGAACTTCATGACAACCATGCAGATGGACAATACAGTTACGACTGCTGAATCCTACAGAAATGCACTCTATAAGCACTTACATGAGTGCATGGATCGTGTTATTCTGGACAGAACCAAGATGCTATCCTCCAAAAAAAGGAAGCCAATCTGGTGGTCCCCTGCCATAAACAATCTCTACAACAGAAGGAAGAAACTGTTGCAAAAGAGAGTAAAATCCCATGAGTGGAGGAGCTCCCTGTTCAGCCTCAGTAAGAAGCTGAGATCCCTTATAAGATCCTCCAAAGCTAGCTACGAAACCAAAATCACCACTGATTCTAAGGGCAACCACAAAGCATTCTATAGCTGTCAAGAATCTCAATGGCAACACCCAGATCTGCTCTGAGTTACAGCACAACGGCATGAAAAGTACAGAACCAACTGATATTGCCAACATCCTGGTAGATAGGCTCAGTGCTAACTTTACCCCCCTCTCACCCCTAAAGGGCCCATATCTATACAGGAAGAATGCAGTGTCCCTGTAATCACATCTATGCAGGTAAAAGCTGCACTCTCTAAAACCAAAAACACAGCATCCATGGGACTGGACAACATCCCAGGCTGCATTTTACATGAACTTCAGAACAAACTGGCTCCCCACCTAAGCACCATGTTCAATCATAGTCTCACATCAGGCTTTGTGCCCACTGAATGGTGCACAGCAACAGTTATCCCACTCCACAAAGGGGGAGCCACCACTGATCCTGGGAACTATCACCCTATTAGCCTGACAAGCCTGGTCTGCAAGGCCATGGAACATATAATCATTGAACTCATAAACAAAGACATTGGTAACCTCCAAACTCTGGATCCCACCCAGTTCGGTTTTGTGAAAGGCAGATCATGCCTTCTGCACTTGATCGACTTCTTTGAGGCAGTCACCAAAGCCATAGACGAGGATAAGGTGGTTCACACAGCCTATCTTGAACTCGCCAAGGCTTTCAACACCATCCCCCATTCTGGAATTATAGCTAAACTCACTAAACTAGATATAAATCCCTATGTCAAAAGATGGGTTGCCAACTGGCTCACTGACAGGACCCACACTGTAAAAGTTGCAGACTCCAAATCTGACTTAAACCAGTGACAAGTGGAGTACCACAGGGTTTAGTACTGGGACCTCTCCTACTTGGTATCTACTTCTCTGAAGTACAGGCTAACACAGAAGGCCTCTGGCTAATGAAGTTCACAGATGACTGCAAACTAGGAGCCATAGTCAAGTCCCCAAATGATGTGGACATCCTACAGAAGGTCCTCACTGAGACAGATGCCTGTTGTCAGAGGCATGGCCTCAAGCTCAATGCCAAAAAGTGCATTGTTATCCTCTTTGATAAAAACTCTGTACCCATGAACTACCACATAAATGGCAGTCTACTTAACACCGAATGTGTGATAAGAGACCTTGGGACCCGGGTGGACAGTAGTCTCTCTCTTTTGATAATCACATCACCACAGTAGTCAGGAAATCCTTCTATGTGGCACACCTCATCACAAAAGGGTTCTCATCCAGGAAAAAAAGAGGTCATTGTTCCCCTCTACTCGACACTCATTAGACCCATTATAGAGTACAACGCCCCTTTTGGAATGTACCTCACAAGACATCTGCAGCAGCTGGAAAGGTCACAGAAGTACCTCACAAAGAGGATTACTGGCCTCAAACAGATGCCCTACACTGACCGTTTCAAAAAACTCCAGCTTTACTCTGTAGCATATCACCTACTCCGAGGTGATCTCTGCCTAACATATAAAGCTATGTTAAACCCAGAGTTGTTGGACATGCTGCACCTAAAGAAATTCCAATCCTTCCGAGCTACATGCTCTAGAGACCTAAACCTTGTCACCACAATAAACAGGACATGCTGGAGGGATAGATTCCTGTCCCAGAGACTTCCTATACTCTGGAACAGGCTACCCATTTATGTCAAGCAAGGTTCTTCATTAGCACTTCTTCTTCTTCTTCTTTCAGCTTTTTCCCGGTTAGGGGTCGCCACAGCAGATCACATGTCCGCTCATGATTGGCAGTGGAGTTTTACAGTGTCGAGTTGCCAGCCCGGCGCCCAAACTTCCACAGAAGGCACACACACGCACGCACTCATGCCTAGGGCCAGTGGGAAACAGGAAATATACCCCAGTGATGACTTCTGTGACAGGGGCACAGGAAATTAACTTTCTTGGGTGACGCAGGCCAGGGAACCTTCTTGGCTAGGCTTACTTGGGCCCTTGGGCCAATAGCCTAGTACCTACCCATGAACCTATAAACCTATAAAGAGGGAAAGGATTTTACAGCTATATTTCAAAAGCAAGAAGGATAGACTTTGCTATAAACATGATATGCAAGGGCAGAGGGGAAGTTATGGATGATAAGGACATAGTGGAGACATTGACTAAGTTCTTCTTGCCAGTATTTATGAAAAAGGGAGGAAGAGTATGGTGTTGTAGTTGAAAAAATGTTGATGGGGAAGACAGAGAAATGGAGAGAGATGGAAAGATGTAATGACAGAGAGAGAGAAAGAGAGAGCAAGAGGGAAAGGAAGGGGTTGAATGAGACACTGGCTGGATTGCAAAGGATAAAGCACAGGTTGTTAGAATTCCAGACAGAATATTTAAGAAATTGGCAAGTACCCTGGCAGGATCATTCATGTATAGCTTTACTAGACTTATGATGAGTGTGGAAGATGGACAATGTTCTTGGATACACTGTATTTAAAGGGAGCAATAAAACCAGGTTGGTAAACTACAGGGCAGTTAACCAGACAACAGCTGAGTGGAAGGTGACAGAGAGAATAGTAAGAGAAAGGTATAGGGCATTTCCTCAGTACAATAAACACCAGAACTCAAATCAACATGGTGTCACTGTCAAGAACAACTGTGCTTAACACACTTATAACAGTAACGGCAAAGGTATATGAATGAGTGACAATAGATGTAAGTCTATCTGGACTTTAGCAATGCTTTTAATGTCAGATTACTTTAGAAGCTAAAAGGGCTAGGAGTAAGTCAGACAATTAGGAAATGGTTGGGGGGTGGTCTATAAGGGAGGACTTGGAATGATTATGAAGGGGATGAAAGCAGAGGAAAGTAGGTAATATGTGGGCAACAACAAGGATCACTGCTGTTGTTTTCCTTAATGTTAAACATATTTGGTTCAGCCAAATATATTGGGAGTGGTAAGTAACAAGATGGCACTATAAATGGATGAAACAAAAAGTGGTACTATATTCCTGGATCTGGAAAAGAGCCTTGACAGTGACCTGGAAGCCCTCATCTGAGAAGCACTACATGTGTGAAAACTCATTCATGACGTTTTATTATGAAAATATCTTAGTCATGGTTTAATGGAGATGTGAGATTTGTTGTATACAAAATTTATCTGTTAATTATTTGTTTTCTGTTTTATAACTAAATGCATACTTATAATGTCTCATAACTCAGATAATATCTGATGTTAATGAAGATGTTTTAAAAAATGTATTTGTTGTGAGTTGCTTTTATTGACTGACGGTCCTCTGTGAAGGCCTAAGAGGAGTCTGAAGTGAATTTCCCCAGAGGGTGAATCTTTTGTAGTCAAGTGGAGCTTTTAAAGAAAAACAGAAATCTGTAGCCGAAACACCCTGCGAAGACAGGCACCTGTGTTATCTTCTCCAGCCTCGGTGGTACTAAGACATAGCTGATATAATGGAAGCTTACTGCTGGGGCTGTAGAAAATATAGGGACTGCCTGACGTTTGAGTCAAAAGAGTTCGAAAAGCTTCATCAAAGTGTGCTGCAGTAGAGGTGACTGAAAAGTAGAAAGACAAAACAGATAAATAAGGACCAGAAAGCCCAAGGTGGCATAATAAAATAAAAAAAAAAAAAAAAACATTTTTGATATTCCTCTCCGGGGCTTTTAAATCTTTTTGCTCATTACAGAATAACCAGATGCTGGAGGCCTTGAACCCTGTTCTGCACAAACTTGATGTCAGAGAATACAGCCTTAAGGCACTTAATACAGAAGGCCAGATGACACTAGGAGATACCTAGAGAGTTTATCTACCTTCCTACAGGTATAAGACAAAGAACCCTGATGCTTTCCAGCTATAGTTATGGCATCCTTATGAATCAGCTTCTGTGATTTTGAAAATGACTCAAGATTTTCCTCTTACTAATGTAGATAAACATCATACTGCTGATGGGATGGACCTTCAGCATTGTTGGCTGCCTCTCCCATTGTGTTATGAAGAATGGCAGTTACCCTAGGAATCTAATCTACAGTGTCTTTAGTAATGACACAGAGAAAGTCCTTTTTCAGGAATATATTCAAAGTTTCCTTTTACAGCCACAGTTTGTATTTGTGAACCTGTGCCACTAAGAAAAATGTGGCTTGTTCTAACTAGTCACATTTGAAAACATATACAAATGACATGGAGATGGCTTAACTGCACTACATGACAGAATTACAGAGAACGTATTACGCATAGCACATGCCCTGCCTGTACTTTGTACACACAGGTGGAAAAACAAATGGATCATAGTCTCTATATCTGCAGACTTACCTTAGTTATCTGCACTTTACAGAATATAGCCACAGACAGTGAGATTGATGGTCTGTTATTAGTGTGAATTTCTTTATCTATAAATACTGCTGAAACTTCTTCATCCACAATCCAGGCTAAGATCTTCTCTGTCAGCTTGGACATAATTACACTAAAGATTCAGAATAAAAGCAAATCATTTACTGAGTATTTTCATCTGAAGTCATACAAACTTTAGTTGAAAACTGTGTGCTTGTATCCTCTACTACCATCTAGTGGTTAGAGAAAATACATCAACATTTTTTTTTTATATTCAAGCGGTAGCTAATCAATGGTACTGATGAATCGGTATAGGATCATTAGAGCAATTAATAAGCTATTAATGTTTGGAGCCTTGGAACTTTTGTTTTATTTTAAAGGTTTTAATTTTAATAATCATAAGCAGTTTAAACGTAGGGCATCCATTCTGAATACACATCAGCCTGCAACATTTGCTGCCTTTGAAACTCCATTTTTTCTAGCTGACTGTTGAAATCACCTTTTCTGTTGTCCATAACCACCTGGTTTAGCACATCATGAACAAACCTTATTAAATTTGGGCAACTAATGCTGAGCTTATATAAAGCATAAATTGTCTGTTTATTTAGATAAACTTTTAGTTTTTGTACATTAACTTTTTTGAGACAGCAGGATAGAATAACAATCAAGTAACATCTACATAAACCATTAACAGTGACAATCTGGTAATATAATAGTTACATACAGAGTTTTCCATTTATATCAAAGAAATGAAAAATAGTACATCCACATGTTGATAGTCTAAGGAAAACTCAAGGTTATATAATATAATATTTATTTGTGCCAATAATGATTCCATGTTTCTGTTTTATGTCAGCAATCACTCTGCAAGGATATTTTTTAAGCAGCAATCATTGTACATTTGTTTTTCATGCCAAAATTATAGCACATAAATAATATTTGCACCTATAATTGCAGTGAATAAATGGCTGAATTATTTGAATAAAATGTCTTTATTTTCGTAAACCAACTTTATTAAGACAGCAGAATATAATGCCTGTGCAACAACATAAATGCACATTTAACAGAAAATTTCAGTACTTTAATAGCAGTTTTGCACAATCCTCCATTTGTATCAAAGGACTGAAAAAGCCGTAATACAGCCATAAGGCTACAGTCAAAAAGAAAACTCAGGTTTGGATAATCTTCCTTATATTTATATCTCAAATGTATAACATACACCACAAATCAAGTATGAAAAGAGTAAAACTGTGTTAAAAATATAAAAAATGATGTTTAGAGATTTTACTTAACCCACATGTGCCATACATTATTTCCACAGGATATGATTTACATTAGATTTCAACAGCCTTTGGCAATTTTCTACTCATGGACTCCTATGTATTTGTTGATATCACATTTTAAATTCTTCCAAAATCCAACAATAATCACAGTAATAAGTAAACTGTCTTTTCTCAGTTGGTGAAGTACCATTTTATCTAAGGCAAGAATCCCTCACTGGGGAGGATTATCCTACAATATGCAAATAGCTGGATAGAAGCCTCTTACATTTTCGTCATTCCTGTGATGAGACAACACACCTGTGATGCAGACTTGCTGGTGTAAAATGCCAAGACAACACACCTGTGATGCAGACTTGCTGGTGTAAAATGCCACTACTGCACCAATATGGATCTGAAAAAGTGAATTGAGTGTGCTGAAAATGTCTGATGCCATGCCTGGTTAGATATGTTTCTAACAGCGTCTATCTTCAGGGATTTGAATGTTGCAGTCTGACAACTACCCAGATGATGGTAGACCCGGGATAATGAAACAATACATGCTATGTGTAAGTAATTTCTTGTCTTAGTATGAGGATCTAGTTGAAGATGGAGCTGAAGTATATTGTCAGTATATTTCAATTTTGGTTGCACCCCTTTTCCCAACCATTACACAGATGTTAAGAAGACATCATCCTTTATAGACAAATAATTTGTCCAATTGTTATTTGCTATCCCTTCCTTGCAATGAATATGGCTTGACTCTACTAGTAATCTGGAATCCCAAATTCTCTACAAGTAGACTAAGTACCTCTTTTTCTCATATATTTCCTTAACATCTACCAGTATTTATTTTATTCTATTTTGCATTTCTTTCTCAGGCTTGTCTGACTGGATTTAGTCAAAAACCTCTTACAAACATTTTTAAACAGACACTCGGTAATATGTATGAACAGACACTAAATAATATGCACTCACAGTTATAAATACATTTGCTAATTAGAGTACATCATATGAAAAAGAGGCAACTAGTACAATATAAAAGATACTCACACATTAGCAGATGCTGAACATTGAGAATTTCATTACTTTTATTAGTGGATTTGTTAGATAATAGATCATGTGATTAGTACTTAGAAATACAAAGAAACAGAGACAAGGGAAGGAATAGGGTATGGCAGAAAATGTTAATATTATAGGTTATAGGTGGGGTGTAAAGCAGGTTAAGACAAAGTTTAATATATAGTTATTTATAGCTTTATATATAAAATTATCATTAGGTTTATATTAGAAGCATAGTGGTAGGGGTGATCAGTGTCACAAAATGAATGTGTATAGCTGAGAGATGCTAATAAAACTGTTCAGGTATTGGTGAAGACTGGTTGTGGGGCATGCAATTCTATATGGCAAGCTGAAGATAGCAGTGACATTTATCCTGGAGAAATACAGAAGCAGATTCATTGATTTGATAGGTGAAGTTTTATTTGTGTTTTAAATGAGTTTGAATTCTGAATGGAGTTCATTGGTATTGGGATGTCTTTTCATAGTTTAGCTACAATATTTGTAGAGAGTGGCCTGTTGTATTAGATGATTTTGTGATACTTCTCTAGAGTGTCAAATTCTTTTTAGGGAGTAGTGTTAAGTTGTTAAGGGCTGATTAATTGTCTGGCTTATAGAGAAGTCTGTGTATTGCAGTTAGCTTAGGAAATAGCTAGGTGATGTGGTAATTCTTCTCAGTTGAGTTCTCTGAAGGCAAGGCAATGTGGTGATGTGTTCTGTTGTTGTAGTTTATTGCAAATTTGGCTATTTTATTATAGCATTGCTCAAGTTTGCACAGTTGTGAGATTTGAAGGTTAGTGAAGATTTCCCTAGCATAGAAGAGAGAGAGAGAGAGAAGTAAGAAAGCAGAGGCTATACTTCTGGCTATGTCAGTGAGGTAGATTTATGTACCTAGTTTTTTGATGATTTTTTTGTAACCATGTGAGATAAATGGTGGTTCAATTTCAGTTGGTCATCTAAGATGACACCCAGTAATTTTGTTTAGTTTACTTGTTATGTAATGGTGTTGATGGCAAAGATGATAGTGAATAGTGTTTTGGTAGTGATTTATTTTGGGGTGAAGAGTAGTAATTTAGTATTTTTTAGGGTTTAGAAATAGTTGTGAATTATTTAGCCACGTTTCAATCGATAAGAAGGATTGTTTAAGGTCCTGGAATTTAGAGAGAGGTTTGGCAGAGCAGATTAGGGTCAAGTCATCAGTGCATTGAATTAGGACAGCATTTTTTAAAGCAGTGTAGAGGTCATTGATTATGTTGAAAACTATGGGGCTTAGAATTTTTAGTGGTTATACCCTCAGCTCACTGAAAAAGTTTCATATGCTACTATTGCCTCTATTTACTCTTCCAACATCCTTTCCATGTCCTTAGTGTAGGCCATAGCTGATCATTTCTTCTGCTTTCTCATGTACATGCACCACTTTCTAATCTCCATTTTGAATATCTCACAGACCCTGTATCATTGCAGCACACTTACTATCTGTGTAACTCTGTTTCAGGGGTAATGAGTCAAACATCCATGGTATAGGGGGTGTGACGTCTGGTTAATATCGCACCAAACTGCCACCAATTAATGTGACATCTCCCACTATCCTGAGTCAGTAACTAAGGAACTTCGATCCTCACTACTGACTCCAGTGTGAGATTTTCACTTAAACAGGAGTAATATTTCACAATTGCCCCCTAAGAGCGCAACAGGAACATGCTCTATAACCTGGGAATGGACTGTATACTTCTGTCCACCTTTAATGTAACTCCTTATTACACACTTCAGAGCAATGTATCCCCAGTTTAAGACCTCTGATGCACTCACACTTAAATAAAATAAATCTCACACATCCAAACACTTCTGGGAAAGCCTGACACAGATTCCCAGCTGTGTCTCTTCCCCAAAATAATACAGTAATGCTGCCACCAATCAGAGTGTACTTCATGCCTGTCTAAAGGAGTGTCCAGTTACGAAAATTAAATAGTAAAACAAATAGTAGCAAATGACCTAAGCAGCCAGGTTTTCGGAGTGGCCCTGGGAATTATCAAAGCAAGTATAAGCACTCTCAGATTACTAAAGAAAAACACTGATTGTCCAGCCAAAATGTAAGTTAATAAAAAATATTTAAGTTTGAGCAAACTTATTAAAAATATAAAACAGTAATTCCCAATAAACAAACAGAACTCAGTGACCAGGAAAATAAAATCAGTACTGTAGGACAGACATCCAATATTCAGAAAAAACTCTAACTGATCTAACTGATTAGTTATAACTTCCTAACTAACTACAGAACAATGTCCCCTAAACTAAATTACTACAACAGAGCAAAGGCAGGCTTACAGTTTTTGTTGAGTCATTTTTGGGTATTCACTCACAGTACATCTGTAACTGACAACTGGCTACTATAACTGATTTTTGTAACTAACTGTTAACTGACTGTAACTGTCTTCAGCAGGATCTTTTATAGACTAGCCTAACTGTCAACTGTTCCAGCTCTAATTTTCATTTCATATTTTGAATATCAACCAACAGCTGTTTCCTAAAAGCTACTTCCTGTCTTTCAGCTTTTGACAGTAACACATAGCAATTGTCAATATTCCGATGACCTAATCTGCATATCATCTGAATCTGAGACTGTTTACCTTTAGAATCTTTCTTCACAAACATGCACAGTTAGAAATGTAAAAGGACACTGTTCAAGTCTTTAAAACATTCTATACAAACAGATCATAAATTAACATGTAAGAACCTATTTACAATATCATAGCTAGTCATGCTGGCATATAATACACAGGCTAATCTGAACTTATGTCCAAAAATCAGTCAGACATGCTAGCACGAATAACAGTGTCTAATTTCTTCACATTTCTCCCCCCATGACTCAAGCACAGTTTTCAAGTGACCGTTGAAAAATTACGCTTGAGAAAAATGGGTCTGTCTGTGAATATCAACCCACACCTCTCTTGGAAAATCCATCTGCATTGACATTATTAACCCCACTGCAGTGTTATATTGTCATATCATATGCTTGCAACCCTAGACTCCACCTCAGTAACTTGGCATTTTGCTTGCTAGCTCCATTTAGCCATGTTAAAGGGTTATGATTTGTGAGTAGAGTGAATTTTCTTCTATAAAGATAGGGATGTAGCTTCTGCAATACCCATACTATGGCTAGACACTCTTTCTCCACAGCTGCACAACATTCTTCCTTAGGTTGAAGTCTATGGCTAAGATATACCACTGGGTGCTCTTCTTATTCTTCTGAGAAATCTTGGCTGAGTATAGCCACCACCCCATAATTTGATGCATCTACTTGCACAACAAATCCTTTACTATAGTCTGGGCTGACTAACACAGGGAGGTCCTTCCAAAATCTCTTTAAGTTTTTGGAATGCTTGTTCGCAGTCTGTGGTCCACACTTCTTCATCTGGTTTATTTTTCCAAGTTAGGTCAACTATTGTGCTATAATTGGGCACAAATTTTCTATAGTAAACCACTGTCCATCGAAATGCTCTCACTTGCTTTTAGTAACAGGAACTGGCCATGCTTGAATAGCTTCCAGTTTGACAGGTTCCAGCTTAATCTTACCACTACTCATTCTGTGTCCTAAGTAAGTGATCTCTGCCATACTCACCTGACACTTACTGGGTTTAATGGTTAGTCCTGCTCTTTTTAATCTACCCAAGACCTCCCTAACATGTTGAAGGCACTCTTGCCAGGAATGGCTATAAATAGCAATGTCATCCATGTATGCTAGAGCATAATCTCCTGCTCCTAGTAAGACTCAATCTACCAGTCTCTGGAAAGTTGCTGGGGCATTTTTCATTCCAAAGGGCATCCTTGCAAATTCATATAACCCAAAAGAAGGTACAGAATATGGCCTCTCTCTAGCCATGGGAGACAAGAGTACCTGTCAGTATCCCTTGATCATATCAATACCTAGCCCCACCCAGCTTTTCTAACGCTTTGTCTATTCTCGTCATGTGGTATGCACTGACTCTGTATAACTGTTTAATTTCTTATAGTATGCACAGAACCTAACACCACTGTCCTTCTTTGGTACCAGCACTACTGGGGAAGCCCAGGGACTTTTGGATTCCTGAATTACCCCCAATTCTAGCATTTCCCTTATCTCCTCCTTCAGAGTCTGTTTAACTCTCTCATGCACTCAATAAGGAACCTGCTTGATAGGTTTCTGGGGTCCTGTGTCCACATGGCACTGCACCAAGTCGGTGCACCCAGGTTTCCCTGTGAACATGTCACCAAATTCCTGTAATACTGCTCTTGTCTCTCTGACTTGATTAGGAGTTAACTGCTATGATATGTCTATCTCTTCCACAGAGGTGTCAGACCTAGCCTCACCAAGAATATCGGTTACCAAATCTCCTTCAGACTCCTCCTGCCATCCACTCTGAATACTCAATATTATGGCCTCCCTATCATAAGGTCTCATCATATTGCCATGGTACAGTTTGTGCCCCTGTTTCCTACCTACCAAGTTTACCATGTAGCTCACGTCAGTGACTTTTACTTACCATTTCAAAGGGTCCCGCTCAAGCTGCTTGTTGCTTGTAATTTGTTATGTCTCACAGGAACAAGTACCATAACCTTCTGTCCCTTAGCATAGTCTCAGGCACAAACATTCTTATTGTACTAAACCTTTTTCTTCTGTTGGGCTAATGCTAAGTTCTCTTGGGCCAAATCCATGAGCTCTTTAAGTTTTGTCCTGAAGTTAAGAATGTATGCCACAACAGACTTCTTGTGAGATTCACTCTCACCTTCCCACTTATCTCAGATCAAATCTAAAGGCTCTCTCACCCTATGCCCATATAACAACTCAAAGAGTGAGAAACCTGGAGATTCCTGTGGTACCTTCCTGTACACAAATAATAGATGGGGCAAATACTCGTCCCACTCCCATTTAAACTGGTCTGCTAATGCCCATAGCATAGTCTTTAATGTAGAGTTTAACCTCTCCACAAGATCATTAGTCTGAGGATGGTAGGTCCACAAACAAGTCATCAGGTCTGACATGAAGTTGGCACCTCAATCAGTCAGTATCTCCCTTGGAAAACCTACCCTGCTGAAAATTTCTAGCAAAGCATTTGGTACCTTCTCTGCCTCAATAGACAACAGGCCTACCACCTCAGGGTATCTGGTAGCATAATCCACTACCACCGGGATATATTTCTTCCTTGTAGAACTTGGAGTACTCAAGGGTCCCACAGTATCCATGGCCACTCTCTGAAATGGCTCTTAACAGGCAAAGACATTACCGAAGCCTTAACCTTGTCCCCTACCTTGCCAACGTTTTGGAACTGTTCACAAGTCCTACAATATCTTACCACATCCTTTGCAATTCCAGGCCAATAAAAATCCTGTATAATACGTCTCCAATACGTTTTATACCCATATGACCTGAAAAGGGGATGTCATGTGCTATGACTAAAAGTGGAAGACGGTAAACTCTAGACACTACAAGCTGCTATATTACCTCACCTTCTAGCCTACCTTCAGGAGTCCACTCTCTGTACAGCAAACCGTTATGCCAGTATACAGACTCCTCTCTTCCTTTTGCCTCAGGTGTTTCCATTGCTATCTCCCAAAAGGTTTGCGGTGCTGGGTCTGTAAGTTAAGCCTGTCTCAACTTGACCTTTGTGACTCTCCCAAACTCCCCTTCCACAGGAAGCCTAGTAACATCTGACAGCCCTGCCTCACTGTCAATCTGGGTTCTATCACTCACCTCCATCCTTGCAGTCACCATGTCCAAGGGAACATCAGTACCTACCAGCAGCTGTGGCTCACTTTCAGACTTACTGCTACAGGATAGCTCCTTCTCTGAACAGCCACGACACCAGTCCCAGCTTCAGGTATGAGATCTCTCTGGTTCTCCCCCAGGCTACCGGACCTACATGCCTGTCTCCCAGCCTGACTACGTGTCACTGCATGCACACAAGCCACTGCATCATCATAGTCATTCCCTATCAGGACAGTAGCAGGAATATTCTCAAACACAAGCTCCCCTTCAACAGGAAGCCTAGTAACATCCAACAGTTGTGCCTCACTGTCAGTCTAGGTTATATCACTCACCTCCGGTCTTGCAGTCACTGTGTCATAGGGAACATCAGTATCTACCAGCAGCTGTGACTCACTTTCAGACTTTCTGCCACAGAATAGCTCCTTCTCTGAAACAGCCACCACAGCAGTCCCAGCTTCAGGTATGAGATCTCTCTGGGTCTCCCCCAGGCTACCGGACCTACATGCCTGTCTCCAAGCTTGACTGCATGTCACTGCATGTACACAATGTACTACATCATCAAAGTCATTCCCTATCAGGACATCTGCAGGAATATCCTCAAACACACCTACCTGCTTACTTCCTCTTCCACCCTCCCAGTCAAGATAAACCCTAGCCAAAGGTATTTGGAATGGAGTCCCTCCCAATGCTCTGACTGGAGTGGACTGTCCAAGCAAGTACTGCTCTTCTCTAACCAATGCAGGTCTCACAATGGTTATATCAGAAGCTGTGTCCCTGTTAACACTAACCTGTTTACCATCTATTAGGATAGGATATAAATTTTGGTGATAGATTGGCAGCCCTGATGTTTGCAAACAACTTACCATCACCACTTGCTGGCTCCCTCACATTTTTCTCACCTTGTCTTGATGAGCATTTGACTGCTATGTGGCCCTCTGGTTACATTTGAAACATCTAATCTCTTACCGTGTACTTGGACTAGTAGTTTCCCCTGTTACTGGTATACTCTGCTGGAGTGGTTTAGACTGCCCCCCATGGGTTCCCCTATGTCCATGTGCAGCATTGGGTATACATTTCTTATGCATTGGTGCTCTGCTTGCTAAGTAGAGATCCCCTTTTCTCCCCAATTCCTCCGCAGATTTACAATCTCTGTCTTCTAACCAGATTCTCATATCATCAGGCAAAGTACTGAGGGTTTGTTCCCTCACCAAAAGGTCTGCCAGTTCCTCAGAAGTGGTGACCTGACACCCACTCACCCATCTGTTAAAGTAAGTACTTAAATCAGCATTATAATCACGTACACTTTCATCTGCCTTGTGTCTGTGTTCACGCAACTTTTTTCTATTTGCTTTAGGTGTTGGTTTAAAACAATCTAGAAGACAGTTCTTAATGTTAATTTAATTCAAGCAATTTACATCAGACAATTTAGACATGACATGGACAGCTTTACCATGGAGTAAGGGAGTCAGGAGCCAAATCCAGAGCTCACGGTCAACATCATACTGTCTACATGTCCTCTTAAATATATGAATAAAACTATCAAAGTTATCCCCATCCCTATATTAAGGAAAAAGTTTACTGACATTTACAGCTTCTGAGGTCCAGTTATTCCCTTTCCTATTGCCTCCATGACCTTCTCAAAGGGTAAAAAGCTTCACTTCATACTGATGCTGTCTCTCGTTTTCCTCAGCTTCTAAATGTTTGGCCTCCAGTTCATATTGACACTGTTTCTTCTCAGCCTCCAGTCATTTGGTCTCCAGTTCATATTAACACTGTTTCTCCTCAGCCTCCAGTTCATATCAGCACTGCTTCTCCCTTTCTTCTGCCTCTCATTGTTAGGCTTCCAGGCACAGTCTTTCTTCAGCCTCCAGTCACCTGGGTTCCAGTTCATATTGACGCTGCTTCTCCTCAGCCTCCAGTTCTCTCTGAATCTCCTTAGTTACTGACCCAGGATAGTGGGAGACATCACATTAATTGGTGGCAGTTTGGTGGGATATTAACTGGATATCACAAGGGGTTATGTAACCTAGTCATAATATCTCTAATGTGTAAAGAATTGCGGTGTAGGAGGGAATATACTTGTATGTCTGACTTTATAATTTCTGGTAGCATCTCCACTGTAATGAATAAATGACGTAACATGCTGGCAGTCTCAAGGTGAAGGTATGAAAGCTCTAACCCTTGAGTTTAAAGCTCAGTATACATCATACAAGAATAAATATTTTAATAAATACATAAGAATATTTATGACTTTGAGGTGTCTCACCCTCCCTGTAAATATCCTATCCAGTGTCAGATCTAAGGCTGCATGATATAACCCTCTAAGAACTACAGCACTTGTACAGCAAGGGATGGAGCAGGAAATGAAGGCAACTCTGATGCAGTCAATTCTGTGGAGTGATAGGCCAGTGAGTACCCATATGAAAGAGCAACAGATGAAGCAGGATGTGGTAGAAGAGAATGTCACAGGAAGATGTTATGGAACTTTCTGTAGCATGCCCGTAGGAAATGAAGAATAAAGAATATGCCCTCAGTTTAAAGAAAAAGATCAAAGGGAAGAGTTGCCTGATTTAATAGAGATGGCTAGACATATTAAGATCAATCAAAGAAATAGATTATAACAAGACAATAAGACCCAAAATGTTAGAAGTCTGATAAAACAGATGAACACAAAAATCAAGACTATTAATAGAAATACAAATACATGTGATATACCAGAAGTAAATAGGATATATTACTATGCAGCTACATTAATAATAGATAGTCTCACCACAAAAATATAGGGCAATAAGGGAAAGGCGGGGAAGAAATCAAATGCCATCATGGAAATAGTGAAGAGAAAAAGCTATAAAGCAATTAAGACAAGAATTGTCACTGTTAGAACAGGGAACAGATCACCAAAAATACTTAGAAAGATAAATGTGATAAAAGCATTGTGCAGTATTAGAACAGATCAGGCTCTATTGTATAATACATGTCAACACAGGCAGAAAAACTTAGAAGATATGCAGATAAATATAAAGGAAAAATACAAAATAAGCAATTAATTTACGACTCAAAAAGATTTTATAGAGAACTGGGAAATAGCAAAAGGAATAGAATCACCACCAAAAAATAGTGAATAATATTTTGGAGAAATGTCTATGAAGACCCTGTCAAACCTAAAGATGCTGAATGAATAAATGTAAAGGAAACAGTAAGAAATTCAAATGTACAGGATATGAAATGGGATAAAGTAACAGCCAGAGAAATTGAAACAAAATTAAGAAAACCTCCTAACTGGAAAACCAAGGCCCATATGTATTACCTAACTTTTGGCTAAAAGTATTAACATCTTTATATGACTTTTTAGCCCTAAGTAAGAACTACTTATATGCACTCCCCAAAGGGACACTAGCCTGGTTAACAACAGGAAAAATTATACTCCTCCTTAAGAGTGAACCTGCAAGCTATTCAAAAAATTATAGCCCAATAACTTGCCTTCCAATGATGTATAAACTATATACTAGAATTGATGCCTAACAGAGTTTATATTAATCTACAAGAAAACTCAATCATGCCAATATGACAAAAGAGTAATAAAGGAACGTCATATGGAACAAAGGATAATTTGTTTTTATATATAGTCTTAATGGAGAATTGTAGAAAAGGGGAAGAATCTAAGTATGCCACAGATAGATTACAAAAAGCATTTGACAGCATTACACATTCATGGATAAAGGAGTGCTTACAGATGTATAACATACACCATACATTGATCAATTACATTACAGTGACCATGAAACAGTGGCAAACCCCTTTGCAGCTAAGCCATGATAAAGGACAAATTATTATTCCAGGGATAAAAATTCAAAGGGGGGATATTCCAGAGTGAGTCTTGTCACCAGTGTTGTTTTGTCTTGCCCTAAACCCAATAAAAGTCTACTTAACAGATTAGGTCATGGTTACAATTTGGCTCCCAGACAACAACAGCAAAGTGTAAAGACTTCTCATCTTCATTTTGTGGATGATTTAAAACTGTATAGTTCATCAGATGACGAGCTAAAAGCACAACTCGAGGTGGTCAAAACTTTCTCAGATAATATAAGAATGTCATTTGGTCCTAAAAAAATTTGCAAAAGCAACATTAAAATCAGGAAATTTGTAGCACCAAGAAAATATCAGTCGAGGACAGAAATGTGACATAAAGGAAAGATGTGTATAAATATTTGCAAATTGGCGAAATACCAACAATAAAACATGAACAAATGCAAACAAAACTCAGTAAGGAATATTTTAGAAGACTAAAATTAATAGTGAAAACAGCCCTGAAATCTAGAAACAAAGTCAAAGCTATAAACCAATTTGCTCTTCCTGTTCTAACTTACAGTTTTGGGGTGATTGGCCCCACAAGGTATTGGATCACTTGGACAGGAAAACAAGAAAAATGTTTCATGCTTATCAAACGATATATAAAAATCAGTGTATACCAAGACTATATATTCCTGGTTCTAAAGGAGCTATGGGCCTCCTCAAAATTGATTACATGTATTGATCTGCAATCATAAGACTGGATACATATCTGCTGACCTCACCAGATCCATACATAGCGGAAGGTTTGAAACATGAAGGGAATAAATCTAAGATGACTTCTTGTTTAATTTAGTAGAAGCTTAGTGTCAAGTCTGAACAGAAATCAAACCAGACTGTACAAAAAATCAGACAGCAACTGAATGTGTCATTTGTGGTTCCCTTGTAAAAAAGCTGCTATAGCTGAAACAAAAAAGGCAGTAAAGGAAACAATTTTGGAACAGGTTAGTGATACAAGAAATATCTGTTTAACTAGTCAAGTTGTCAAACATTTTTGGAATGTAAACAAAACAAAATGTCCGTTTAATCTAAGGAAGATATTAAATAACGGTTATTATATAAGGAAAGTTTTATTTATTTTGAAATATATTACTTCTAGACCATATGGGCTAAATGAAGAAATACATTGGAGAATGTTTTTGTCATTTTAATTTGTTGTAGCTTTAAAGGTTTATTGAGTTAATTGATGTGTGTATAAATTAATTGATGTTACTTGATGTTTTATTTCTCCTTGAAGGCTGGTTGGCCAAGGTGGTAGAGAAATAAAGCCATTTTAAACAAGAAAGTGTGTATATTATAGTCATTTCTATTTTGCTAGTGGATCAGTGATTTAATTAATTATATGTATTTTGAGCTATGTCACTTGATAATGCGGAGGCTTCTCCACAATTGGTATATACAGAAGAAATTTATGGTGAGGTAGAGTTCCAGGAAAATGTGGATATGCAGCATATATTTTATAAAATGATGGTGGAGAGACGACTAAAGGATTTGGACTTACCTGAAAATTTGAAGTATCAGCATATGCAGGTTCCAGTAAGTGAGGAATAACAACTAAAAAAAATAAAAAACAAAACATTTTTGATGTGGGAAATTAATTTTCATTATAATATAACAGCAGAAAGATACATCACCATAGGCATTACTTCGAGAGACTTGCACAGAGATAAACTACCTGCTAATAGATTCTCAGCTGACAGTAACTTTAAAATGAGATGAACTGGATCCAAATTTTAATAGAAAGGGAACAACAGAAACATAGCCATATAGTTAATGAAATTAACTTTTTAATGAATTACAAGCATCACTTTCAACATCATCATTTTTAGACTTTGCTAAGCAGAACCAGGAAGACTGTCAACAGAAAGAGAGATTTAGTTGAATGCAAAAAGAAAAAAAATACAGAGATATATAAAGGGCTACAAATATGGAATGATATTTCACTGGCAACATCCTGAGGTATGTAAGGGAAGGTCATCAGCATGTGGTGAATTTACAGGAAGTAGGACAGGAAGTACAACTACAGCAAGAGACTGCTCAGCATCTTCTTTGTCCTCAATGCCTCAAATGGTGAGGTTTGAGGAAAATGTATTTTTGGAAAATAATGGTAATGTGAAAACATATGCAGGGGTAGTATCTCTCTATTAACAAGGCAACAAGTAGAACAAACTACTCAGCCAAGATATGTGACACAGAGTTACAACATGCAGAGGAGGAGAGGAAGAGATCATGGAACAGCACATCCTCAGGACTAGTGATATATTGGTAAGCACAAATAATATTTTGTAGTTGAAATTAGAAAATATTTAAATGTGTTAGACCATGAACAGGTTGATAATCATTTGGATATAATTAAGCTGTCACATTTACACCTCAGTCAGGATTTAAAATCAACATTTTTACGTGGACATAAAATTGTTCTACAGTTATACCAAGTTGGACAGACTTTCAGACTGATCTTGTGTAAGGATTATGAAGAAAAGGAAATGATATCATGTGAATATGAGTTGGACCATTTAGAATGTGATGTTATGGATAGTCAGGAAATTTTCGATGTACAAAATGAAAGCAATTTTTTTGGGGGGGGGTTATAATGCTCTAAAAAACTTTACTGTTTGTCATTATAAAAATCAGTTTGTACCTTGTTTTAATATCTCTGTTATATAAATAGACAATGAATGAAATGTTTACAGAGTTTAACAACTGTATTAAATGGAAAAATAATTTTAATTTAACAAAAAATGAATGGAATAGGAACAATGTTGTCTGTAAGCATTCTCACAAGGGTGTGAATATTGCACTAATGACTACACAATTGTATCATCAAATGTGTAAAAATATATTAAATGACTAATTATAATATGTTAGATTGACTAATGATTTAGCAGAAGAATTTCAAAAAGATTTACAGGTATTAATTAAGGGTGAGAGATTGAATTTTTTTAACTAGGCAACAAGTTAAAAGATTAAAGGTTGAACTTCCTACTCTTCCTGTATTGTATATTTAACTTACCCAGGTAGACCTATTGTCTTAGGTTTGAGTAGTATGTTAGAACTATTAGGAAAATGTTTAAATATTTGTATACCTATGTGATAAATTGAATTTATACACATTACACAGTTTTGATTCATTAAATAAATTAATATTGTTTGGGGAAAGGATTTTTATTGGTTGATGTGTGATATAATTAATCTGTATGGAAGTATTAAGCATTGTCATGGGATGGAGGCATTATGTATATCATTGGGAGATTCACCACAAATGGCTTATATTTGTGAATTATTGGAGTTTGCCTTGACTCATACTTATTTTAGATATAAAAAAATATTTACAAAAGGTACAGTAGTGGGAACTTATGCCAATCTTACTATGCATGTTTTGAGTTAGGTATGTTTATCCTTTCCAATTAGATGGATTTCATATAATCTCCTATTATAGATATATTGATGATTTGTTATTGATTGTAAAAGCAAGGGAAACTAGTTCAATTGAAGAGTTTCTGGAACACTTACAGAACAATAGGTTTGATTTCAAATTTACTAATCATAGATATTAACCTTTTTGTGGATGAATTTTAAAATATTTATTCAAAGATTGTTAGAAAAACTAAGCTTTAAAATGTTTTTGCATTATAACAGTGATCATCCTAATGTTTTGAAGGACTCCCTACTCTATAGTCAACTAGTAAGAGCAAAATATTTGTGTACAAAGTTTCCAGATTTGGTGGAAGAAATTAAATATATTATGCAAATAATTGTATGGAAGAGGTTACAGAAAAGTTTTTTAATGCAGTTTTAAAGTTATGCGGGGTTATATTTTAATAAGAAAGATAAACATGTAATGCTATCTAATATTTCAAAAGCTCAAGGTAAGGGTTCTAATAATATTAATGGCCTTTTCTGTGTTTTTATCCTTAGCTTTATAACTCATAAAATGGTTAGTTAATATTATAAGGAAGAATTGGCATATTTTATTGCTGGATGAGGAATTAAAAACTTTGCTTCCAAAGGAACTAATGTTTGTTTACAGCAGAGGAGTAGCATTGGTGATAGGATAGTACATAGCAGTGACTGGGTTCAGAAGAAATGACAAACTTAAAAAATGGTAATTTTAAATGTTGGGACTGTGAAGCATGTAAGTAATATGCTGAAAGGCAAAGAGTGTGTCGTTAATTGGCATAATTCATTTTTACACAACATTTGAGTACATCTGAGGGAGTGATTTATGTGTTGTGGTGCTCTTGTAAAAAAGCTTATATAGGTGAAAAACAGGGTAGTAAAAGAAAATAATTTGTAACATGTTAGTAATATAAGAAATGTCCATTTAACTAGTCCAGTTACCAAATGTTTTTTAGGATGTAAACAAAAAGTTTCACAATTGAGATATATGGTGTTGCAATGTCTATTTAATCTAAGGGATGATTTTTACTAATGGTTATTATATAAGGAAAGTAGTTTTTTTTTAAATATATGATTTATATCCCATACAGGCTAAATGTAAAAATAAACTGGAAAATGTTTTTGTAATTTTAATTTGTTGTAGCTTTAAGGGTTTATTGTGGTTAATTGAAATGTGAATAAATTAACCAATGCTACTTGGTATTTCATTTCTCCTTGAAAGCCGGTGGTTGAGGCACTAGAGAAATAAAGTCATTCTAAACAAACAATTGTGTATCGTAAAAATAAAATACTAAGGAACAAAACAATGAAGGAGTATATGTACCAAAGTCCCATTCAAAAATATATTCGTTGTAAGGATGCGATAAAATCCAGGACACTCAAATAAAACTGAGTAAATTTATTATAGTAATTGAGTAGGTTAGCGCTTTCGCTGGTTAGCTTCTTCAGACCTCATACAACAAAATGCTCATAAACACAGATTTAAATACCCAAAAAGAGCGCGAAAATTATGAATACTAATTCGCATTCTTTTAATACATTAAAAGTCATTCATTAAAACCACATTGATGCATTAAATCAACCACTGAAAATACATATATCTCAATGCAATGTATATAAAAACATTTACATATAAAAATGTGTCCACACAAAAGAATATATATGTGACACATTAAACTTCATGAATTTTCTGCAATAAAACATAAAATGAACAATAAATATCTAAATGTACATGCAGCAGAAAAAATATAAAAAGAATGACTGAAAATGAGAAGCATATAATAAGGGAACATCTGTGGCCCTTTATTTATTATGTCTCAAGCTCCTCATTTTTAACAATGGTCTCAAAGGAACTTTACCATTGAGACCTGGTGACACATCAGACCTGAATTTAATTATCCAGTGTGTTTCTCTAGCTTGAGTGTAATTATCTATATCTCCTCTCCTGATGGTAGTGTATGTCCGTTCTAAAATCCTAAACCTAAAGGAGTGTTCACTGCCTGCATCACGTACATGTCTGGCTAAGGCATTGTGCAAGTTCCCCTTCCTGACGTGATATATGTGCTCACGAATCCTGTCCCTCAGACAGCGATTCGTTTTTCCTATATAAAAAGCTTGACATAAGTCACATGTAGCCAGGTATACCACATTTTTAGTCATACAGTCTCCTTGGGCCCTAATCTTAAATTCTCCTAATCCCAAAGGATGTACGAATGTGTTGTCCGTGGATATGAACGAGCAAAAATTGCACATATTGCATGGTTTAGTGAAACTCTGCTCTGTGCAGTACTTATAACCCTGCATTTTAGGATAGCAGAGAAGACTTTTTAAATTCTTTTTGTTCTTATAGACAAATTTGGGTCTATCACCTGTAATTTCCTTAATTTTAGGATCCTAGGATTTTAGAACGGACATACACTACCATCAGGAGAGGAGATATAGATAATTACACTCAAGCTAGAGAAACACACTGGATAATTAAATTCAGGTCTGATGTGTCACCAGGTCTCAATGGTAAAGTTCCTTTGAGACCATTGTTAAAAATGAGGAGCTTGAGACATAATAAATAAAGGGCCACAGATGTTCCCTTATTATATGCTTCTCATTTTCAGTCATTCTTTTTATATTTTTTCTGCTGCATGTACATTTAGATATTTATTGTTCATTTTATGTTTTATTGCAGAAAATTCATGAAGTTTAATGTGTCACATATATATTCTTTTGTGTGGACACATTTTTATATGTAAATGTTTTTATATACATTGCATTGAGATATATGTATTTTCAGTGGTTGATTTAATGCATCAATGTGGTTTTAATGAATGACTTTTAATGTATTAAAAGAATGCGAATTAGTATTCATAATTTTCGCGCCCTTTTTGGGTATTTAAATCTGTGTTTATGAGCATTTTGTTGTATGAGGTCTGAAGAAGCTAACCAGCGAAAGCGCTAACCTACTCAATTACTATAATAAATTTACTCAGTTTTATTTGAGTGTCCTGGATTTTATCGCATCCTTACAACGAATATATTTTTGAATGGGACTTTGGTACATATACTCCTTCATTGTTTTGCTCCTTAGTATTTTATTTTTACGATTTATCTTGGCTGTTCACTACGGAGCATTAACTCCAAGCGGAAAGTGTCACTGTTTTGGATTAAACAATTGTGTATGTTATAATAATTTCTATTTTGCTTGTGGCTCAGTGATTTAATTGAGTGGCTCAGTGATTTAATTGACTGGCTCAGTGATTTAATTGACTGGCTCAGTGATTTAACTGATTACAATATTGAAGTAATTGAGAAGCACTGGAAATATGATCCTCAAAGCATTGTATAGAATGATGAAGTTTATATCACTTGGGATTACCCATTACCAACAGTTCACAAAATAGATATGAGAAAAACAGATATAGTAGTCCATGAAAAGAAGACAAAAGTAGCATTGATCTTTGAAATTGCTACATCCAGTGATAACAGTGTCTTACGTACAAAGAGAAACACAAAGTCATAAAATACCAGGATTTACAGGTAGAAACGAGGGCAATGTGGAAGGATACCCAGACAGTTCCAATAGCAGTAGGAGCAATGGGTCTCCTAAAAAAAGAATTTACAGTCTTATTTAGATATGCTATTGATACATGTAACTTGTTGCAGAAGGAGTCAGTTCTGTGTGCAAGAGTAGTTTTGGGTAACATCAAAGATTGAAACAATACTAATTGCATAAACTTTAATCACATTTTGACTTAGGAATGGGGTCCATTCCAGTCATGGTATTAGAAACCCAAAACCAATGTATTGTTTCTCCTATTCAGTTGTTCTATGGCTACAAAACTGTTACAAAAGGTATTTATCTTGTCTTCATTCAGCCCAGAGAGATTTCTGATGACAGGATCACACCCTGGTGTCCCACTTTCACAGACTATCCACCTTCCCTGCTTATCATAACATTCCTGCAGCTTCTCAATTGCATTTGCTGTTTAGGTAGAATGAGTACTCCTCTCATGGCTGAATTAGCAGAACTCCCAGTCAACCAGCCTTTCCAGAATTTGTTTCTGCCTGCTTGGATTTTTTTTTTTAATGATGCACTGAAGGTCCTGCCTGCATCTGCATCCTACTAGCTGAATGAGACCTTGCAATATTGCTGTCTGCTGCAGTATAAATTCAGGGCACTAGATTTGGTTTTGGTTTCACTGCTATTTCTATGTTTGTAGAAACTGTAGATGTGAAGTTGTTCTATCTCACCATTCATTCTTTACTGATGGGTTCAGAGCCAATCCCTCAGATCCGAGTCAGCTAGTTGCAAAGCTTGAGGTCTTCAAATAGCTCGAGGCCAAGTCCCTATCCCATGATGCACCTAGAGTCGCCCCAGCTCTAGTTTGCCACTGCAACAGATCGGAGGTTCTGCATTAGCATGGGCCAGTAAAACTGTTTTGCCATTTTTTTCTTACATATATTGATTTTTAGGTAGTTTAGATAGTTTTTATAAAGCTCTTTTAGCTTTTTGGTAAGTTTACCTATATTATATCCCTTGCCTTAGTGTGCTTTAAATTTCTAGTTGGTCACTTGTTTTAGGCCTAGTTAAAAACATTTTCTGATAACTAGAGTGTGTTTAGTCAGTGACCTTTTGTCACACTTTATACAAAATAGTTAGATAAGTTTATAGTTATTTGCTGTGTGGTGTGATTAGCCTTATTTTTTTAAAAGGCTTGGATTTGATAGATGCTGTTGAAGATTTTTGCAGTTGACAGTAATTTTTGTCTGATATAGTTATTGTTTAGAGTATATTTAATATCTTAGATAAGGCTTAGTGTGTCTTTATAGCAGCTATCCTCTTTTTCATTGTATAGTCTGCTTATATTTAATATTGTGTGCTTTAGACAGACCTTTTTTCTGTCACTTTAATAGTATTACTCTGTGTGTGTGTGTGTGTGTGTGTGTGTGTGTGTGTGTGTGTGTGTGTGTGTGTGTGTGTGTGTGTGTGTGTGTGTGTGTGTGTGTGTGTGTGTGTGTGTGTGTGTGTGTGTGTGTGTGTGTGTGTGTGTGAGAGACTCAGCCTGAATTTATATAGGGCCTTTGTTGATAATTACTGTTAAGAATTTTCTTTTGTAGTAAACAGTAATTTTCTGTTTGAGATTATAATGGCTGGCCAAGAGAAGTACTCCAAGTCAGATTTCATAAAGTGTCCTAAATGTGGCCACATGATGTCTGTAGCAGACAGCCATGTAAATTGTGTGTACTGTCTAGGAGCCCTGCATTTACAGGATAGCTGCTCCATATGCCATTCCTTCTCCTCCAGAGTCCTACAGGAAATAAAAAGGAAATTAATAGGCAGAGGTTTGTTGAAACCCTCCTTCCAAAAAGCTTTGAGTGACCAAGATGGATCCAGGAAGTCCTCAAAGTCTTCTAAGACTTCTGAATCAAAGAAATCAAAAAAATGTTCGACTTCGGCTCCACAGACATCGGAGCCGACAGTCTTTTCTTTTCAGAGCCGGTTCTCAGTCTTGGAACTGGTATCCGAAATTCCTAAGAGTCCATTATTACAGGATTATTATGGATCGAGTGGTGCAGAAGCTGTTACAGGTGCCTTTGAAAAAATTTTATTGGCTCCAACCCAAATGGCTTCAGAGTCGAAGACCCTTACACCAGCTATAACTGTTCCTCCTCTGAGCCATGCTGGTCCTTCGGAGGCAGAGGAGTAGGACCTGTTGATTGTGGAACCCTCGGAGCCAATGCATGCTCCAGTGTCTTCGGCTCATTTCACTCTGACATCAACGGTTTCCACAGATCCGTCGATTCCTTTGCATCAGAGCAGAGGTGCTTTCGATGCCATGAGGAGAGTTATGTCTCCTAAGGCATCCTCGACCTCAGGTCTGGCTTCCTCCTCCCCTAAAGTGCCTGTGTCTGCTTCTGCTTCACAGATACTGACCAAGCGTAGAGACCCAGACCCTCAGGAAACCCCATTGGGTGGCTCTTGCTCTTCCGAGACCTCACCAGAAGCTCCCACTGATGAGGTTCCCAGGAAGAGGGTTTGTAAGAGGAAACATCTAGACTCCCCTCAGGAGTCTCTAACATCTGATACTGACTTGGATGAGTCAGAATGGTCCCCACAATCCCCCTCCTGAAGATATCTCATTCGCTGAGACACTTGAAATCCTAAGGCAGAGGGGTGACTGGCAGTCCAAAAACCCTACTGAGGATGAGTCAGTTCTCCTGAAGGCTTTCGGGTCTCAGCCTTCCACCTCTTGGGTGTCTCCACCCTTTGATGAGCTGATGCAGCTGGTCTCACGAAGGGAATGGGCTGTCCCTAGGAGGCCTAATAAGTTCATTTCTGCCCCCCTTGACAAATCTTTCTTGAAAAAAGGTGTGCCAGTTGATGCCATGGTGATGGCAGCAGCCACCAAAAAGGAAATGTCTGCAACTTCCTCGTCTATCCATCCTCCTAACAGAAACTCCTGGATCACAGATAGATATGGGAAGAGCATGTTTAGTTCAGCGACCTTTGCTCTTCGTTCGCTCAACTATTTAACCCATTTTATCAGACTACAAAGAGATCTCCTTAAAGAGCTGGGAGATACTCCTCAGGGTACAGTAGCTGCAGGAGCTACAGACAAAGTTTCCACCCAGCTTGCAACCCTCAATTCTATAGTGAACTCATCCATGTGCCTCATTTCATAAGCAGCTGATGGAATGAGTAGAGCAGCGGGTACAGGAGCCGCTCTTAGGAGACATTCCTGGATGCGCTTGTGTTCCTTCGTGGAGCCCTTCAAGTCATCCTTCGTGAATACCCCATTTGATGGTTCATCCCTTTTCAGGCCTAAAGTCAAGGAAACCTTAACCAGGCATGAGCAGGACGGAAAGACTCTGTGTGCCATCGGGGTCTATTTTTCCACCCCTATCAGACCCTACACCAAGGGTCAAAAGGGAGGAAAAATGTGGTTACGAGAAGCCCAAGGAGCCTTTCAGGACACACGTGGTGATCCTCCCGCCAGAGGCAGAGGAGGGGGAAATAATGGAAGATGCCGCCCTCATGGCAGAGGGGGTCCGCAACACCAGGGCAACAGAGATCATTTCTTTGGGAAGCCCTACCAGCACTCCTGAAAGGAGGCCCAACTGTCCTGCTCTGGAGGCAGTTGAGGGTCGCTTATCTTTGTACCCAGATGCCTGGCTCAAAATAACAAAAGACAGTTGGGTACAAAGTATCATTTCCAGAGGATTCTTCATCCCATTCCCCACACCCCCCACCCATAAGAAAAATCCTGGATGTTCCACCCAGTTACAGGGAACAAGCCAAAACAGAGGTCCAAACGTTGCTAAGAAAAAGAGTCATCCAACCAGTCCCAGCAGACCAGACAGGATCCCAAGATTCTTTTTAGTTCCAAAAAAGACGGGACTGGAGACCCATATTGGACCTCAGCAGACTGAACAAATCTGTAAAGAAAGAGAAGTTCCAGATGGTCATGCTTCAGTCTATACTTCCCTTCTTAGGGAAAGACAATTGGATGTGCTTGATAGATCTCCAGGATGTGTACTACCACATAAAAATGGCCAGGCCATCCAGGGATCATCTGCACTTTTGGCTGGGAGCCAATCATTACCAGTTTCAAGCCCTGCTGTTTGGCCTCACTACAGCCCCCAGAGTGTTCACCAAATGTATGGCAGTGGTCACGGCTCACCTGAGGTGTTTAGGATTCCAGGTGTTTCCGTACCTAGACGATTGCCTCCTTACCGCCACCACCAGGCATCAATTCATTCAGGCCAGGGAGTCCACTCTGTCACTCTGCAATCAGTTGGGCATTACAATAAACTCAGAAAAATCTGCCTTGTTGCCATCACAGCATATCATCTTTATCAGAGCAGAACTGGACACCACCACCACCAGACTAAGACTCCCAGTAGAAAGAGTCTTTCACCATCAGCATGTCAGATTTCTGATATCCAAAGACAAAGCACCAGCATCAGAAGTTCTGAAATTGTTAGGCCTGATGGCAGCAACAATTCTAGCCATACCAATAGGACGTATGCACATGCAGATACTACAATGGCTGTTGTTCACTCAGTGGTCTTACCAAGAGCTCCCTATGTCTCACTTCATAATGATCCCAGATCCCTGTAAAAAGGATCTTCAGTGGTGGTTGACCTCACTTCATGTCACGATAGGATGCCCATTTCTGCTACCCCCTCCAGCAGCCACAGTGACCATGGACGCTTCCCTGATAGGGTGGGGGGGCATTTTCATGGAAAGACAGCCCAAGGCACATGGACCAATCAAGAGACACATCTGCATATCAATGTCCTAGAGATGAGAGCAGTACTTTCAGGACTCTCTTCCTCTGGGTATGATTGCAATTCAGACAGACAATATGTCAGTGGTCTGGTATTTGAACAAACAAGGAGGAACCAGATCTTACCCCCTTTGTCGCGAGGCCCTCAGAGTATGGCAGTTGGCTATTTCCACCCAGCACTTTCTGTTAGCAATGCACATCATGGGGAAAGCCAACGTGATAGCAGACAAGTTGAGCAGAACAATTTTGTTACCCCACGAGTGGTCCCTCAAGACGGATATAGCGGACAGGATATTCCGCAGGTGGGGCCAGCCTTGCTGTGATCTTTTTGCCAGTCACATGAACACCAAATGCAGAAGGTATTTCACCCTGATCCCCCCTCCGGGAGAAGCCCCAAGGGATGCTCTCATTCACAATTGGCCCCCGGGTCTCCTCTATGCATTCCCTCCAATCCCATTGATACCCAAGGAATTACAGAAATCCAAAGCCCTGGGAAGGACCATCATTCTGTTAGCTCCTTACTGGCCTTGTCAGATTTGGTTCCCCTTCTTTCGACTTCATCTTTTGGAGGACCCCTAGATTCTGGACCCAGTTCCAGACCTTCTGACGCACTTGTCGGTGGAACTTCATCCCTCTCTGCAGTACCTGAAGCTGACAGCTTGGCTGCTCCAATTCCCATCATAGCCAGGTTCCATAACCTTTCCAATAAAAATGAAGCAAATTATCCTCTCCTCTCATAAATCTTCTACGAGGGAGCTGTACCTCAGAAAATGGAAAAAAAATTTCTATATGGGCTTCTAAAAACAATATCGATCCTTACCAAGCCCCTATGGCCTCTATACTAGATTTCTTAACCATGATATTCAATAAAGGAGCTGCAGCAACAACAGTCCATGTTCAACTGGCTGCCATTTCTAACTTTCATCTGGGATTTGACGGTTTGAATATTATGTCACACAAGTTATCCAAAGCCTTTCTCAAAGGGACCTTTCATATTAGAACACCTGTGGAATCTCCCTATTCTCCATGGAATCTAAATTTTATGCTTTCCCACATAATTCTTCCTCCATTTGAATCAGCTTCCTCATGTGACCTCAAAATTTTGTCATGGAAAACCATCTTTTTAGTGGCTATTACTTCTGCTTGCAGTGTCAGAGCTTCAAGCTTTATCCATCAAGCCTCCTTATTTGATATTCCATGCTGACAGGGTCTCACTTCGAACAAACCCCTCTTTCTTACCTAAAGTTTGCACTGAGGCTAATCTCAACCAAATTATTGATTTGCCTGTTTTCTTTTCCAACCATTCAAACAATTTAGAGTACATGCTGCACAAACTTGATGTTCACAGACAGCTCAGATTTTATTTGGATAGAACAAAAGATTTCAGGAAATCAGACTAGCTTTTTATTTCATTTTCAGACTCCAGGAAGGGTAGACTAGTGACTAAAACAACTCTGTCTAAATGGTTATCTGATTGTATCACCTTTGCTTATTCAGCTGCCAATATGCCCTTACAGCATAAAATTAAGGCTCACTCAACCAGAGCTGTTTCTAAATCCTTTTCCTATTCTGCCAGACTTCCTATTGATAACATTTGAGCAGCAGCCACTTGGTCAAAACCTCATACCTTTATCACTCATTACAAAGTTGACAGGGCCTCCAGGGACAGGGCTTCCATTGGATCCACGGTCCTGAAAATATACTCCGGTGAACCATCCCAGGTTGATGGTGCTTGGGACGCTACCCATCAGTAAAGAATGAACAGTGAGATAGAACAACTTCACATAAAGAAGTTATGTTCTCCATGTTCTCTAGCTCCATTAGCATTCTAATCAACCGCTCCATCCACGAATGCACAGTGCCCCAATTGTGGAAGCAAGCCTTCATCATCCCCCTACATAAAGGAGGCAACAATTGCAACTTCAACAACTTCCATCCTATTGCTATCCTGTCCCCCATATCTAAACTTCTGGAAAAGTGTATCCAACTTCAACTCTTGCCACATCTCATAGATAACAACCTTCTAACCCCTACACAACACGGATTCAGGCCAAATCATAGCACTATGACAGCCCTCTTATCCTTTCTTGAGACTGTTAATAGAGCACGCGATTCCGGCCACATTGTCTCTACCTTACTACTTGACATCTCCAAGGCCTTCGACACTATCTCACACAGCCTGCTCTTAACCAAACTGTCAAAACTTAACCTCTCTCCCTCCTCCATTAATTGGTTCTCCAGTTATTTATCAAATAGATACCAAGCTGTAATATGGAAAAAGGCCACTTCCTCTTTCCTTATTACCCCCACTGGAGTTCCCCAAGGATCTATTCTTGGTCCCCTCCTCTTTAATATATTTATAAACGATTTCCACAAATCCATTCCTTTTGCAAACATCATCCAATATGCAGATGATTCTACCATTATTTGCTCTGCCACCTCTTCCTCTCTGCTCCAAAAACTTACTCAGGAAGCTTTTTCAATTACTGAGCATTGGATGAAAATAAATCACTTAGCACTCAATGCCTCCAAAACAAAACTAATGGTATTTACCCCCTCCAAATCCACTTCCTTCGATATAAACTCTTTCTCAATTACCAGCCAAAATAACTCACCCCTGGAACTGGTGTCTGAAACTAAGCTACTAGGTGTTCAAATTGACAACCGGCTTAGTTTCAACTCCCATCTACAACTAAATATTAACAAAACCCATCAAAAACTAGGTATGCTCTACCGTCAGAATCAGTACCTTACAAGCTCCTCCAAAATCACGCTCGCTTCCTCCTTTCTCATCCCTTCACTTCTCCACGGGGCCCCATTACTGACTAATCTTTAGACCTCTCTAAAAAAACAGTTTTCCTCCTGCTATAACAAAATCGCCAAATTCGCTAATAGCCATAGGTCCTCCACCCACCACTGTTCCTCTCTCCAAAAACTAAATTGGCTTGAATTACCTAATCATCTCATCTATATACAGCTGACTTTAGCTCATAAGCTCATTCTCAACCCCTCTCTTTGTCCCTCCCTGTCTTCTGCCTTCAAAATGCACCTACCAAATAGAGTCTTAAGGTCTAACAATCAAAACCTACTAGAAGTTCATAAACTATCTCATCCCCCTGGCAAACACTTACTATCCTTTAACCTTGCCCGTCTCTGGAACTCACTCCCACCATCCATTCGTACCACCTCTAACCAGTACATGTTCAAAAAATCTCTTCATACACATCTAAGGTCCCAATGGGATTGTTCTTGCTCCCACCCCTCATAAATATATGATATCTTAACCTCCTTTTCGCATATGATACTTAACTTTACCTAACAAAGCTTATGTTCCCTCAAAATAACTACTCTGTAATGTAATATTATGTTCCTTCTGAATAACCACTCTGCAATGTAAATCACATTACTGTTTCAGCTTATTTACTTCTCATTAATCCTCATTAGATTGAATTGTTTTGAATGCTTCTTGAATTTTGAGCTTAAATGTTTTATCTTCTACTCTGTATAATTATTATTAGTAATTTTTGTATTAAGTAATTTTTTGTATGTACCTAATTTGTCTGTGTTGGAGCTTTTCTCCCCAGGACTCCATTGAAAACGGGTTCTTTTGGCCCAATGGACTATCCTGGTAAACCAACTGCAAATAAATAAATAAATAATAAATAAATGTACTTACCATAAAATTCCATGTGAGTTGTTCATCTCACCTTCATTCTTACATCCCTCCCTCCTACCCCCTCCTGGGCTTTTAGATGGCCGAGATGCTGGATCCATCCTGGTTGATCAATCCTTCTGTACCTAGTCTTGGGAGTGATAGAATGACAGATGGTATTATAAACAGCAAACAAGATCTGAGTTAACTCTAGGTACATCATGGGATAGGGAATTGGCCTCGAGCTATTTAACTGGCCGACTTGGAGCCGAGTGATCGGCTCCGAACCCATCAGTAAAGAATGAAGGCGAGATAAACAACTCACATGGAATGTTATGGTAAGTACATATCTTCTTTTTTTCACCCATGTTTACCCATGCTACAGGCTTTGTGGACACTAGAATGCAAGACTGAAGTGATAGATTCTACAAGTTGCTACCATGTGTGTAATAAAATTAATTACCCTAAAGTAATGTCTTTTGGATTTTCCCGGTTAGGGGTCACCACAGCGGAACTCCAGTCCACTAATGATTGGCTGTGGATTTTTACAGTGCCAAGTTGCCAGCCCAACACCCAATTTTCAAAGAAGGCACACCCATTCACGCTCGCACCTACCTGGATGTCTTTAACGTCACTTGACCACGGGGAGGACATGCAAACTCCACACAAAAGGCACTCCAACCAAGAATCGAAAGTGAGAACCTCTTGCTGTGAGGTGACACCATTAACCGCTGCACCACCACGGCCACCTTTCTTTTCCATGGAATTGTATTTGTGAAATTATAAATGAAAATTATTTTGCCTTTTGACCTGTGATAGTCTGCTTATGATTCTGTGTTAGTGAATATTTGTTAGTGTGTTGATTTTTCTGCAAAATTTAGACAAAAAGTTCATTCATATTATATTCCCATAAATCGCATATACCTGAGTAATAATTTCTTGGTTTGGATTATTTATTTATTTATTTTATTTGCTTGTGTTTGTACAGAGCATACAATATTTGAGTTTCATGATTTATTCATTCTTTATCAAGGTGCAGCTGACAGGGTGTTTACTTTAACTTGAATGATAGCGTTTTTGTTTAGCCATTTCTCTTTCATTGCTCTTTACGTCCTGTCCGGTTTTTGCATGGGGGGGCATGCCAGATGGACAGCTCATGCACTAACCTCAAAACAAAAGTCGTTAGTAGTTATATTTTTGAAAACCCAGTAGCAAAATTCTTCTATGTCACTAACCCAGTCTAATACAAGTTTATTTTTACTCAAACTAATGATGTATAAGGGAAGATAAAAATAAAATCACAGTTCATGGAATTATGTTGAACCCACAAGATTACCTAGTAATGCAGGCATCTAACCTCTGAATGGAATGAGATGTATCATTTTAAGCACACTTTTACTAAGAGTTCATCCATGTGTACAGAAAATTAAGTAGTGAGTTAATCAGCAACCCTTCACCTACTACAGAACTGCAATTTGTCTATACAGTAATGTATTAGTAATATATACTGCCACCATTTTTTAATATTGCAAAGGCATTCAGCGCTGTAGATTATGAAAAAATTAAGAAGTGATTTGAGTTGGACTTCAAGAAGTGACAGAGTACTATAATTTCTTTTTAGGAATAATGCATAGGTGCAGTATATCCTGGTTTTCCATCAGGCATGCGATTGGTGGGTATGTTGTTTTTTTATGAGGAACCTTAGATATGTCAATAAAAATATCTATACTTTAGAATTTATAACCTGCCTCTGTTTCAAGCTTTGAAAACTATTTGAAACAAAAAGAGCAAAACTGTCTCTTTATCTTTTAGGTTACCTTTCACCTTGAGGAACATATTACCAAAACCAAGGGCCAAAAGGTAATGTAGTCCATATTTAGACCTGGTACTTCAGGTGTGCTGATTCACCTGTCCCCAAAGCTGAAACAAACTCTAAAGGATTACTTTTATATAATATGTAGAAGAACACACGATTTGTATTTAGTTGTGTATTATTCTAGGCAGTAGAGCACCAGAAATCATAAATAGCTTTTGGTAATGGACTCTAAGGAAGATAAGGTTGTCCTGTAAAGATGATGTAATTGTTGTTATGCTACCATTTGTTAACTATCATTGAGATTACAAATCTACTCGGACCACTTACCTGTACTGACATTAACATTCAGAATGTGGTGTTGTGTCTTGCCTAGTAACCTGTATGAGGAATATCTCTAGGCAGGGAAACACTTTTCTGTATAATGAACTTGATATTATTTTTGTAAAACACTTGATTTGTCAAGTTATATGCACATATTATATTTTTATGTCAGTACATTTCCAGAGAGCAGACTACGATAGAACAAGAAGTGAGAAGATGTACCCAAGTGAAGAACAATTAAAGTTACATTCTTGTCTAAATTTGTAACATTGTGTGGTTTGACACCACTACGTAAGTGACCCATGTGAGCTCACATAATTACCCCTGCTCCAATCCCACCCCACCCTGCAACAGTAACTGTTAGTTCACCAATAAAAAAGGAATTAGATTCTGCTAAACAAAGTACTGGTATCTATTTTCACTGACATTTCTACTGATGCTACATTATTTCAAGTTATGGTCTTAATGAGTTGTGTTTGATGCCTTGTGTTTTAGTTTGAAAGTGGATCATTTCATGTCAGGGTGTTATATTGCAACATTCTGTTTACCATAACCCCTCAAGACATAGGGATGTATGATGTTTTTTTGGGACAGTGGCTGCAGTGTGTGGTGTTTCTGGGGACAGTGGCAGTGTTCAGTGAGAGTCATTTTAGCAGTGGTATCCTGTGGATTTTTCTCACATTCTAAGGAAGAGAGGTAGCATTTAATTCAAGAAGATGAACAGCAGTTTTATGATCTTCTGATCCTTGTCTGTATGGAATTCTAGCCACTTGTTCATGTCTCCTTAATGTTTTGAGGAGGGGACTGATTTTCCAGCTGGAAATGAGGATGAAGGCTTTCTGATATATGGTAAAGCTTTAGAGGCTATAGTACCATGAGTGTCTTCATCAGGAAACTAGAAAATAAGGAAGGATTCCCATTGTCATGTATGTGGGGACATGCATTAGGGAAGAAAAGCCTGATGCCTTTTTTTCACAGTATGGTATTTCTTCCTATGAGTATTTTGCCCATACCATATTACAAACGGTAATGGCTACTAGTCCTGAAAGTACACATTTACTTCTGCAAAAGTAAGACAAATGTATTTAAAATAAAACGATTATCAGTGGGAACTGCAATTGCGGTGGTGGTGCTGCGGTAGCGTTGTCGCCTCACCGTTAGACGTTGCCCGTTCTATTCTCAGCAGAGCGTCTTCTGTGTGGCGATATGCGTAAATGGGGGTTCCTTCGTTGAAGGTTGTGCGTTAGGCGCGGCAAGCCAGCACGTAAAAATCTACTGCCGATCATTAGCGGACCGGAGTTCCGCTGTGGCGACCCCTAACCGGGAAAAGCCGAAAAACACAAACAAATCAGTGGGAACTGCAACTGTTCATAATATTATTTCTTCAGTATTAGAATATTATAAGTTAGTTTTGGTTTATTTTCTCCAATAGATTGGTAAGTGTTCCTTAACTATTTGGGATTGGTCTTTTGATTTTAGTTTGTGATACAGCTTTGCACTGAAGGTAAGTTGTCTGTCAGCAAGCGTTTGCTCAAGTCTTTCAGCTAGTGTTTCCGCAAGTGCATTTTTTTTTATTCAGTGTACAAAAATGTTCAGTGAAGTATTGTTTTAGCTCTTTGGGTATGTAATCCTTCCTTTCTTGAAACGTTATTCTATTTCAACAACAACAAATGTAGCTCTTTATGGGAAAGTATTTTGCCAAGTTTTCAGGCTTGTTGAAAACTGAAATGTAGTTAAAGAGATTTAGTTGTAGACATGCAGTTTTAAATTCACTTAAAAACATCGCATTTTCCGTTATCTACTTCTTTTTATCTGATTCCATTAAGAAGAGGGTGTTAGTTTACTTATCATGGTTTTAAAATGATTATTAAACTTGAATTAATACTTTTTATGGAATTCCCATTTTGAGATTTTTTTAAACCTTAGCGTTGGAATTATACTTTAAGGAATCCGATACTTTTGGAAACGTTGTTAGCAGTGTAGTATTGTCTAAAGTTGTGCCCTATACAGTCTATATTTTTTTACTGAAAGAGCGACTCTTGCTTACAGTAGGGTAGGATGCAAATGTTAGTGATCATAAAATGATAATATCAGGATGAGTTGAAGTTGGTGGAAAATTGTACAGATTATAGAGGTTTTAAAATATTCTGTGGTAGAGGACCCTCTAGGAGAGCCATCGCTATATACCAGTTAGGCTTTATGTTTAAAATTATATAATAATATTATAAAACTTGTTATAATGTTACTTGGTGACAGCAGATGAAATGGGAAGGATTCTTTCAGTACTGTAAAGACTTCCATAGAGCTTTCTTCACCAGAAAAAGTTGAAAACCTTCATAAACTCTACACTTTACCACCAGCTTCTGTTTTTTCCTTAAGATATTGGGTAGTAATGGTTAGTTATTGTATATAATACAAACAGCAGAATCAGTGAAGTCCTGTGTGATGAACTGTACACTTGTTACTGCCCCAGCAGATCTCAGTAGTCTTTCCTCCTTTACAGCCTTCCCATAATCCCCAGCCTGGGGTAGGAAATTCCACTTCTCAATATCCCCCCCTGTCCTTGTTTTTCAGGTAGGATGCATAAATGGTTTGCAGTTGCTGCTATGGCTTGAAACAGTGATTGTATCAGTGAACTGTTTTGTGAGAGGAGATATGGCACAGGTGTCAAAAAACATGGTGGACTTGGGTCTTTGCACAGATGGTGATTTCACTGTGGTGCAGCAGGATAAGTTTTGTCCCTCTTTTTACCATCCCATGTTTATATCTGGAGTTTCTTGACAATCCCTGTGTTTATTGTATTTATTTATATTTTGTTTACCAGAACAGTCTGACTGGGGAGTATATCTTTTCAGCAGAGGTCTGGAGGAAAAGGATCTACATATGATTTAAAATAGAATGCAGTATAGTATTTGACAATGCAAGTACAAATATTACAAGATATTATCCTATCTGTGCTACAGAGTTAAAGATGTTAAGATTTCCACTGGGTGTGACTAGGATGGACAGGATTAGGAATCAGTATATTAGAGGGTCAGCTCAGGTTGGACAGTTTGGAGACAAAGCAAGAGAGGCGAGATTGCATTGGTTTGGACATGTGCTGAGGAGGGATGCTGGGTATATTAGGAAAAGGATGCTAAGGATGGAGCTGCCAGGTAAGAGGAAAAGAGGGAGGCCTAAGATGAGGTTTATGGATGTGGTGAGAGAGGACATGCAGGAGGTTGGTGTGAAAGAGCATGATGCAGAGGACAGGAAGAAATGGAAACAGATGATCTGCTGTGGCAACCCCTAATGGGAACAGCCAAAAGAAGATGATGATGATCCTATCTGTGTTACAAGATAAACAGTGTGTACATTTTATATAGCTTTTTAACTTATGTGACAAAAGAAGCAATGGGCTTCTGTCGCTAAGAATTTGTGCTATATTTTCAGCCTTCGTGGAGGGCTATCATGATTGCTGGGAGTTGTAACTGAACAGTGTAGCCCAAGTTTCTGAATCATAAGAATGCAAAGACCATGGCTTTTTTTCATAGGTTCATAGGTGTGTATTATGCTAATGGCCCTGGAGCCTTTACAAGCCTAGTCCATAGGATTACCCTGGCATCGTGCCACTCGACCTTAGTTCCCAGTGCCTCTGTCGAGTAGAGCCACTGGAGTGATCCCTGGGGTGAATTTTCTATTTTCCATCCAATCATCAAGATTTGTCTTGAAGAGGGCCAGTGAGGTGCTCTGTTTGACAGTTTACCACTGGTTAATCGATTAAGTAAATGTCGAATGTCATAGTGTCGAATGCAGTGCAACAGGAATTCAGATAGTTGAGGACAACAATATTGAATCCACATTACTCAACTGCAACATGTAATTCGGCATTTGTAGATTTGATAAGTAGAATGCGACATTACCGGCAGTCGCTCTGTAGGTTTACCACCGGTTAATCGACAAACTAAATGTCGAATGTCATCTTGCCGAATGCAGTGCAACAGGAATTCAGATAGTCGAGGACAACAATATTGAATTCACATTACTCGACTGCAACAGGTAATTCGGCATTTGTAGATTCGATAAGTAGAATGCGATATTACCAGTAGTTGCTCTATATACACGTCATATAATTTGGTGGCATATAGGCAGACATGTATCTCCTGTGAAATAGTTGAAACCTGAAGACTACACAACTTCATAATATACCCTGACAACGTACATGTAAGTGAGAGAAAATATCATTGTACAGCTTTAGAACTGTATACTCGTGAGGTATGGTATGGATTAATATACATGACACACTTTTGTTTAGATGGCTAACGCAGATATGGCAGTATGCCCCAGGGAGTATTGGAAGTTATTATAACACTGAAAAAAGCCAAAAAGGGAAGGATATGTTATTCACTGATGGTTATAAGTATCACCTTGAGAAATGTGTTGATTCAAAGCATTATTGGTGTTGCGTAAAGAAACAAAGGGGGAAATGTAAGGGACATTGTGTGACAGAAATTAGTTTAGATGGACATAAATTACAGTGAAGTACAGCTCATTTTCATGGTCCAGATCCGTTACAATCTGAGGTATGTAAGGTGCTGGAGCAATAAAGAAACGTGCCCACCAATCCATAGAAGACCCCTGTAAAATAGTATCGGAGGTGTTGTCAAAGACCTCCACAGATGTGGTAAATGAACTACCTAATACCAAAGCACTGCATGCAACTGTAAGGTGGGTGAGATATAGGAAGAAGGCAGCACTGTTTAAGGATTTGAGGTCACTCTCTGATTTAAACAAAGACATGTTGCCTATCAAAAATGGATCGTTCATGGCTGAACATGGCGTATGCGGTAGTGATGGTTTACAGTTAGTTGTATTAACCACTGAGGATAATCTAAGGGTGTTATGCTCCTCTGAATTTATTCTCATGGATGGTACTTTCCCTATTGGTACGAGAGAGTGTCGTCAGGTGTACACAATCCACTGTCAGATCACACTGAAACCAAGAAAATAATACCTGTAGTGTACGGCATGTTACCCAGCAAAAGTGAAGATTGTTATAATCGTTTTTGGAGTGTCATCATATGTTTATGTGGCCGATATGGTTTGGAGGTGAAGCCACGTATGGTAATGTCGGACTTTGAGCGTGGTGCTGTGAATGCTATACAAACAAATCTGCCAGAAAGTGTGTGTAAGGGATGCTGGTTTATCTATGTCAAATCATGTGGCATCAGATACAGCGCCTTCATCTGGTTAAGGAATTTGGCAGTAGCATCTCATTTGCAAGTCTTTGTAAGCAGATACCAGCTCTAGCATTTGTAATACCATCTGACATTGGTGAAACATTTGCAGACATAGAGAGGGATATGCCAGAATGTGGACAGGTATTGTGTAACCTCTTCAAGGAAAATTACTTGATTGGCAGACCCTGAAGATATGGTATGAGGGGTGTCACATCTGAAAGGCATCCGCCCTTGTTCGACATACTTTCTTGGAATCAACATGACACTAGCACTTTAGGATAACCCAGGACACAGAACTTAGTTGAAGGATGGCATAGATGTCTACATAGTCTTATGGGTAAGCAAACCCTATACCTACTGGACGTCTTACATGCCATCCAACTAGAGCAAAACCACATTGAAGATCTTAAGAGCAGACATCGGTCATGTCTACCATCATCCCCTAAGAGATGCAGGCTACATGACAAGGAGCAGGCCTTTCTGAAGCTATTATCTAAGCAAAATTAAATTACATCTCACAGCTTCATTACACTGGTGGCACAACTCTGTTCATTCTAATTTGTTAGGAGAACTCAACGTTTATTGAGGGAAGAATTGTTTGGGGTGAATGCACAAGGCATTATTTCATGGAAGCGTCAGTGTGCACTTAGTTTAGTGGTGTGGTTATGGATATTGTGTGTCACAGCAGCACTATTGGAAAAAGTGTGGAAGTCAATACTCCAATATACTGCTGGCTTTCTAGCTCGTACGTAGACCTATGCCTGCGTTTTGGATGCAGAAGTCTAGCCAGCATATCTGTAATCTGCCGGTTGTCCATGCACATCGAATATGTCAAATTCGACTTCCCGCAGTTACATTTTCCGACATTTTGAATATCCGACATTACAATTCTTGGTTATCTGCTTTGGTTTAACCATCATTCGACATGGTTACATTCGGTTACATGGTGGTAAACCCTGTTTGACATGTATGGGAGGTCTATTCCATTGCATGGGTAGTTTCTGGGTTATGAACTTGTCCCTCCAGCTTGTTCTGTTGATTGTGGTAATGAGGTTGAGGTCTCTGGAGGGATTGGGATTTCTGTAGCTGTAGAATTTCTAACAGAGCTGGATCAGACATGGATTTGTAAGTCAAGCAGAGCTCGCATCTAAGTAGGCGATATGAGACAGAGAATAGTTGGAGTTTTTTGAGTCTGTCCATATAGGACAAGTGTTTAAGGCCTAGGATCCTCTTTGTGAGGTACTTTTGCGGCCTCTCCAGTTGTTGCAGGTGTCTAGTGAGGTACATGCCAAATGGGGCATTGCACTCGATGATTGGCCTAATGAGGGAAGAGTAGATGGAGACAATGACCTATTTCTTCCTGGATGCAAAACCCTTAGTAATGAGATGTGCCACATAGAAGGACTTTCTGACCACAGTGGCAATGTGGTGGCCAAAAGAAAGTATGCTGTCAACCTGTGTTCCCAGATCTCTTATAATTCCTTCTGTGTTCAGTGGACTACCATTGATATAGTAATTCATGGAAACCAGGTTTTTCCCAAAGGGGATGACAACACATTTTTTGGTATTGAGCTTAAGGCCATGGTTCTGACACCAGTCGTTGGTCTCAGTGAGGCCTTTCTATAGGATGTCAACATCACTTGGAGAGGTAATAATAGCCCCCAACTTGCAATCATCTGTGAACTTTGTCAGCCAGAGTCCCTTCATGTTGGCCTGGACTTCAGAGAAGTAGATACCAAACAGGAGAGGACCCAGGACTGAACCCTGTGGGACACCACTCGTGACAGGTCTGCAGTCTGACTTGGAGTCAGCTACTTTCACACTGTGGGTTCTGTGAGCCAGTTTGCAACCCACTTAGTGATATAGGGATTGATGCCAAGCTTAATGAGTTTTTCTATGATTTCTGAGTGGGGAATGGTATCAGAAGCCTTGACCAGATCAAGGTAGGCTTTATGAACCACCTTGCCTTCATCCACAGCTCTGGTGACTGACTCAAAGAAGTCGGCCAGGTTGAGCAGGCATGATCTACCCTTCACAAAACCAAACTGTGTGGGATCCAGAGTTTGAAGATTCCCTATATCTTTGTTTATTAGGTCTGTGATGATGTGTTCCATAGCTTTGCATATCAAACTCATCAGGCTAATGGGGCAATAGTTCCCAGGGTCTGTAGTTGCTCCTCCTTTGTGTAGAGGGATGACTATAGCAGTGCACCATTCGGTAGGGACAAAGTCTAAGGTGAGGCTGTGATTGAACAGGGCACACAGGTGAGGTGCCAGTTCACTCTGTAGTTCATGTAGAACACAGCTAGGGATATTGTCAGGTCCCATAGAAGTTGTATTTTTGGCCTTGGACAGTGCTGTTTTAACCTGTGCAGCAGTAATACTGGGTGCCTGGAGAGAGGGGTAAAGTTGGCACTGAATCTATCGGCCAGTATATTGACAATATCTGTTGGCTCGGTATAGGAGGTACCATTGTGCAGTAGTTCAGAGCAAATCTGGGTATTGCCGTGGAAATTCTTTACATAACTAATGAAGGCCTTGTGGTTGCCTTTACTATCTGCTGCAATTCTGTTTTCACAGCTAGCATTAGAGGATTTCATGAGGGATCTCAACTTTTTGTTTTGGCTGATAAGGGCGTTTTTCCACTCTTGTGACTTCACCTTATTCCGCATCAGTTTCCTCCTTCTGTTGTAGAGTTTGTTTATGGCAGGGGACCACCAGATTGGCTGCCTTTTTAGGAGGAGAGTGTCTTAGTTTGATTGGGTATGGTGAGATCCATGTGGATTTCCAAGGTGATTAGTTTGTGGTCGGATCTAACCAGGGAGGAGTTGACTATTGGTGTAGAGCAATGGTCGCCCATGTTAGTAATGACCAGGTCTAGGATGTTTCTGCCTCTAGTGGGGGTAAGAACAAGCTGGTCCAGGGCATTGGAATTAATGAATTCCAGGAAACACTGGGCAATTGTATTGGTACATGAGTAGTTTTCCCAGTTAATGGAGGGGTAGTTGAAGTCACCCAGTATGAGAGTGCTAGGTTGGACCCTAATATTCTCCAGGGTGCTTAGGAACATGGAGTGTGACTCTTGGGACATGGTTGGGGACCTATAGCAGGCAACAACCTGAATCACTGTCCTAACCAGTGTTAGCTGCACCTGAAGTATATCTGATGCGTTATGTTGGGCTAACAGTCTGGAGGTGTGCGTATCCTTTATAAATATGGAAACACCACTGCCTTTGGAGCTTTGGTCCAAGTTCTGGGGCCGAAAGGTGTGGAATGAGTTATAGCCTGGTAGTGCAGGGCTGCTTTCTGCTGCCTTGAGCCAGGTCTCTGTGACAGCACAAATGTTGATGTTCTCCATTTTAAGGAGTGCTTTGAGCGAGTGCATTTTGAGATTTAGACTTCTAGCATTGAGCAGCATGACCCACAGATTGCATTTGTTTGTAGCTATTGTGGTGGTAATTTGGTCTTTGGAACACCACCTAAAAAAGGCCCTGTAGGGGTGGCAAGAGCCTTGGCCAGTATCCAGAAGCCCAGGGGTGACAGATGCAGGCCATCTCTGGCAAAGCATGGAGGTCTGTCAATCATGTCATCCCAGGCAGACAGACACTGGATCCCCTTAGAATGACACTAGAAACTTAGCCAAGTGTTGAAATCAATCATTTTCTGCTTGTACTGTGGTATCATTCTGGGTGATGGTAGGAGGCTGCTCAGGGCTAGGGCCATACCCACCTGGGCTACATAACCCGAGAGCTTCTCTATGTCTCTTTTCTTGTGATCCAGGGAGGAACGTCTCAGGTCATTCACACCCACATGTACAATGACAGAGTCATATTTGTACCTGTTGAGGGATCTGAGTGCGTGCATTATGTGGCGGATCCTGGCACCTGACAGGCAGCTGACTGTCACTTTTTCCTTATACAACATAGTGAGTGGGACATCAGTGTGCCTCACTATCGAGTCACCTATGACTAGTGTGTTGGGCATGCTGTTTTGCCTTAGGGGCTTTGGTTGAGTGGCACACTGTTTAGGAGAGTTATGTGTCTCGTAATTAGAGTTGTGTTGTGGTGGCCGAGTGCATTTCTGCCTTGGAGGTGTCTGCTGTTTGGGTAGATTTTTATTGAGAGCCTCTGCGAAGGTGGGTGTGCGGTTCATGTTTTTATGTGAAGGCAGCACTGGTGTGTGTTCTGGAGGGCTATGTGTTCCATGTGGTGTGGTGCCAGTGTTGACCTTCTCCTCTTGACCAGCTATTCCAGTCTTGGCTGGAGAGTGCGTGGCTTCCAGTTTGGATATATAAGTGCATCCTTCGCAAGTCTGAGTGTTGGGAGGTAAGAGGAGAGGGTTGTCAGTGTACATGAGGCAGTTGCTACATTACCTCAGGATGCCCAGGTTTACCAGATTAATAGGAGAAAGCACAGGAAACTGACCTTTAGACATGCCTGGAGGGGTAGGCATTAATAATATGTACTGGAGCTGTTTCCTTGTAGATCGTTTAGAGCTGATAGCACTTTTGTGTGCTCCAATAATTGCTACAAGATGTCTGGTAAAGTGCTAGACTAATAAGCTAGTAAAAGTGCAGGAGTGGAGAGAACTAGCAGATCTAAGGGAAAAATGGAAGAGCATATGCTTTGGCACTGCTCAGAAGCTTACAAACAGTCCTGGATACAACAAATCTGTATCTGGACTAGACTAGTTACAGGAAAGGTGGGAAACAAGCACAAACACGGACTTTTAAACCAGAAAGTTGAAAGAGATGGAAAAACTGCCCAAACAGCCAATAAACTACAATTTCTGGGCCAGAAACCACTTCTCTTGTGGTAGATAGGCTACCTAGTGCTTACCACTCCCACTGATAAGCTAGAAGGCTTCCCTCCAACACAGAAAGGATTGGGGGCTCAGAAGCTTACAAACAGTCCTGGATGCAGCAAATCTCCATCTGGGCTGAACTAGTTACAGGAAAGGTGGGAAACAAGTACAAATGTAGGATTTTAAACCAGAAAGTTGAAAGAGATAGAAAAAACTTTAAAGAAATAAGGCATTACTACAGTCTGATATACCTCTAACAGGAGCTACTGGTATTTTTGTGGACAGCTCCCTCTCTGTCTCTCTCTCTCTCTCTCTCTCATATATTTTAACATAGGTTCATGAATTTTAAAGTTCAGCAAATGAAATTAAGCATCTAGGCAGATTAGAATGCTTTTTTTCCCCTGGGAATTACTCTGAGTTCTCTCCCTCTCTTTCACTGATGTTGAAAGCAACTGAAGTAAATGAATGCTTAAACTGACACCCTGAATTAAGATTACCATTATCTTAATTTGTGGTCTAAACATGCCACATATAAATTTGCATCTAATATTGTTAATCCTTATTCATTCCTTACGTATGGGTATCGGTACCGAGCTCGGAACCGAGCCGGCCATTTTCCAAGCTCACGTCAGCTTCAAACTCTCGAGCTAAACTCTTACCCACAATTCCCCTTTCCCTGTTACCTCAGATTTTGTTTGCCATGTTTCCATCCAGTCGTGTCAAGCTACTTCTCTTGAGCTAAGTACAGTCAATTGTTGTTTAATTGATTTACAAATTACTTTTCTGTCAGAAAAGTTGCTATTTTATTGTCTCTTGCCCTATTGCATCTAGTGTTCATAATTTCCTCAGGTTTTTTCTGTCCTTTACTTACCCTTTTTACCGTGAGGTAATTTCTCCTTACCATCATTGGTAATCCCTTTCCTTTTCTTTTTTATACCTTCGGGTACTCTCTTGTACCATTGTTGGTACTTTTCTATTTGTTAATATGGCAGACAAAAAGGGTAGTCCGGGGTTTAAGCGGTGCTCTGATTATGGACACAAACTGCCTACTTCTGATGCACATTCTTTATGTGTTTATTGTTTGGGAGCTTCTCATTTATCTGTTGAACCACCTTGTACTATATTTGAAATCTTTTCTAACAGAACTTTGTTAGAAAGAAAAAATAAGCTGATACTGAAGGGACTTCTAAAATCTCCCTTTTCAGAGGCTATTTCTGGGTCAGAGGTCTCAACCCCTCCTAAAGCCCATAAGAAAATGTTTCTACTAAGGATAAATCCTTGCCTTCATCCCCGGCTGGGGACTCTCACCAACCAAAATCTAAAAAGGCTAAAATTTTGGCTCCAGAGCTCTCTCAGTCAGCCCCTGTGCTTTCGGTGCCCAGACCTTCGGCACCAAGGCCTTCGGCTCCATTAGTGATTTCGGCACTGTCCTCTCCTGCAGCCTTCTACATATCGGCACCGAGGGGCTCCTCGGTTCAGACCTTTACCACTGTATTGGCACCGACCGTTCAGTCGGCGCAGACCTTGACCGCGTCGGCTCCGAGATTTTCTTCAGAACCAAAGCCTTTATTACTGACTCCAGTTTTGTCGGTTCCAGTTTCGGCACTGACAACCACTTCGGCCCCGATCCCTGTGTTGGTGCAGACAATAACATCAGCACCAATGACTTCTTCAGTGCAGACTACAGTAGTTCAGTCTTTCTCGACACAGTTGTTCTCGGTGCGATCAGATGAGATGAGCACCGAGTCTGCCTCTTTTGTGGACAGGCCTGTTTCTCCCTCAGTCTCTGTGAGGTCCACTAGAAGTCTTTCTAAACATGATGTATTGTGTCTTGTAGACCAGACATTCTTGGCCAGAGGTATTCCACCCTCCAGGAACTATCCTTCCTTGGGAGGGGATCACCCATCTCCAAAGACACCTTCTTATTCTCCTCCTTCATTGCCTTTGAAGTCAATGGATATAGTACAGTCTTCCCCTTCTGTGGTCCCCTTTATGGATCTCACTAAGGAACTGCAGTTGCCTTTATGGCAGGAAAGTTTTGCTATGACCCAGGATGTCAGCTGTGATATGCATAGCTTGCTGCTCCACAGCCATCCAGGGACTCCGAGTCGGCAGGCTGAGCCACTTAGGGGAGGAGTGCTCCCTGTCCTTGACATACACTCCTCTCCTGGTGGACCAGCCTTCCAAGTGATGGAGAAGGCTTTCGCTGCTGCTGGCAATACCAGACTGTCTATACCTCCACCCTCCTCTGGTACACTGGATTCACAAGTCGCACCTAGCGGACACCAGGTGCAAGGGCCTCAGGACATATTCCCTCAGGAATCCCCTTTTCTGTTGTCTTCTCCAGCTTCTCCCACTGAGGCGGTCCACCAGAAAAGTTCATGTAAGAGGAAGCACATGGACTCCACAGAGGAGTCTCTCACCGAAGACACAGATTTTGATGAGGGAGAAGGATCCCCTTGGTCACCTTCTGAGGTATCCTTTGGTGATATCCTTGAAATCCTGAAACAGAGAGGTGACTGGCAGCCCTCTAATCCAACCCCTGAGGAATCTGTGTTCCTGCAGGCTTTTTGCACCCGGCGCCCTACCTCCTGGGTTACACCACCTGCCGATGAACTTGTCAAGTTCATCATGCAGCATGCTTGGAAGGCCCCTGATATTGTTGAAGCTATTTCCCAGATGCCAGATAAGATCTTGTCCCCTCCTGCTTCAGATCCCAATTGGTCCAAAGGTCTTCCTATAGATGCTTTGGTGGTGGCAACCACAACAAAAAAGGATCTGGCAGAAGAAGAAAGCCAGACTGTCCATCCACCTAACAGAGAGTCCGGGGCCCTGGACAAAATGCACTTTTGCTTCAGCGACCTTTGCTATCAGGTCCCTGAATTATATGGCATATTTTACCAGGCTTCAAAGGGATCTGGTTTCTGAGCTCTCTGAAACCTTGGCTGGTGCAGTGTCTGATGAGGTCTGTGACAAAGTGGCCTCTCAGCTGGCCACCATTGAGTCTATATCTAACTCCTCTATGTGATTGATATCACAAGCATCAGAAGGAGCAGCTAGAGTGGCGGGTTCAGCTGCGGTCTTGAGACGACATGCCTGGATGCACTTGTGCAACTTTGCAGAACCTTTTAAGTCTTCCTTTCTTAATGCCCCCATTGAGCCCTCCTCGTTGTTTGGGCCCAAAGTTAAAAGCATACTGGCCAGATGTGAACAAGACGGTAAGACCCTTTCTGCCATAGGTGTCTGTTATTCTTCTCCTCAATGTGCTTTCTCCCGAAACCAGAAGAGTGGGAAGATATGGTTCAAGAAATCTCAGGGTCCTTTCCGTGACACACAGGCCAAGTTCTCCCCCAGAGGCAGAGGGGGAAACTCACAGGGAAGATGCTCCTTTCGGGGCAGAGGGGGACCGCGTAACCAGGGTTTCAGGGATTCTTTCCCTGGCCAATCCTACCAGCGCTCCTGAAGAGCGGCCCAACTCCTTTCCTCTGGAGGTGGTTGGGGGACATTTCTCCTTGTACCCTTCTGCCTGGCTAACCATCACCACCGATTCTTGGGTACAAAGGATCATAACCAGAGGTTATCAAATCCCCTTCGATCTTTGTCCCGTCTCTTCAAAAAATCTTCCCGACGTTCCACCCAGTCAAAGGGAAGAAGCAGCACTAGAGATAGAAAAGCTGCTAAGAAAAAGAGTCATCCAAATAGTCCCTCCAGACCAGATAGGATCCGGATTCTACTCAAGACTGGAGACCAATTTTGGATCTCAGTGTATTGAACTAGTTTGTGAGAGTACAAAAATTCCGGATGGTCACTATACTGTCTATCTTCCCACTTTTGGAAAAAGACGATTGGATGTGCTCTATAGATCTTCAAGATGCATGCTACCACATAAAGGTGGACAGGCCATCAAGAAGATTTCTGCACTTCCGTGCGGGAGCCAGTCACTACCAGTTCAGAGTTCAGAGTACTGCTCTTCGGACTCTCTACAGCCCCCAGAGTGTTCACAAAGTGCATGGCAGTTGCCACAGCTCACTTGTGACTTCAAGTATTCCAAGTGTTTTCGTACCTAGACGACTGGCTCATTTCCATCCTCACCAGACATCTACTGGAAAAATCCCTGACATACTCTCTCCTCACTGCTCAAAGGCTAGGCATAACCATAAACTGGCAGAAATCCAATCTCACCCCATCTCAGTCGACAGAATTCATAAAGGTTATCTTGGACACAAAAAACTGCAGAGCTACTATTCCAGAGCACAACATTTTAAGGATAAAGCAACAACTAATTCCAATCCTTTCAAAGGAAAAATCCCCGGCTCATTCGGTCCTACAGCTGTTGGGTTCCATGGCAGCCTCCATCACCATTATTCCCCTGGCCAGGTTTCACATGAGGCTTCTACAATGGCTACTGCTCACCCAATGGTATTCTTTGCAGCATCCTCTTTCAACCATGATTCAAGTAACCCACAGGTGCAAACAGGATTTATATTGGTGGATGACATACAATCTCTCTCAATGGTCTCGCCCCTTTTCCCCCCCAGCAATCCAAGGCCACAGTGACCACGGACGCCTCCCTGATGGGGTGGGGGGGGCTTTGTCAGGGATAGACAGTCCAAGGCACTTGGTCCGAACTGGTGGCCCATCTGCATATAAATGTTCTAGAGCTGAGGGCGGTGCTTCTGGCGTTGCAAGCATTGCATCCCCTGCTGCCGTCTGGGACAATTGCAATTCAATCAGACAACATGGCGGTGGTCTGGTACATCAACAAGCAAGGTGGAACCAAATCTTACCCCCCTTTGTTGAGAGGCCATGAGGATATGGCAGTGGGTGATGGCTACCAACTGTTTTCTTCTAGCAATGCACATTCCCAGGAGTTCCAATGTGATAGCAGACAGACTCAGCAGGTGCATTCTGCAACCTCATGAGTGGTCCCTGAATCCCTTGATAGTGGCGGAGAACTTCCACCACTGGGGCTGTCCTTGCTGTGACCTCTTTGCATCTCCGGCCAACTGCAAATGCAGCAACTACTTCGCCCTGATTCCCCCTCTGGGACAGTTACCCAGGGATGCTCTAGTCCTTGATTGGCCCTCGGGTCTTCTCTATGCATTTCCGCCCTTTCCTTTCATTCCCCAGTTCCTGAAGAAAGCCCGGCAGTTGAAGAGCAAGGTAATCCTCATAGCACCATATTGGCCATGACAGATTTGGTTCCCATTCCTTTGGCCTCACCTACTAGATCGACCATGGATCCTCCATCCAATCCTGGAGTTGATCTCACACCCACAGAACCTGATTCATCCCATCCTGAACAGCCTGAAGCTAATGGCTTGGCTACTCCAATTCCCTTGATTGCCAGGAAGAATGATCTTTCTTTACCAGTACGTGATATTCTCATTGCTTCTCATAAGTCCTCCACTAGAATTACTTATCTGAGCGAGTGGAAAAGATTTACCTGTTGGCTGAAAGATAAACAAGTAGACCCCTTTTCAGCACAAGTGTCGATAATACTAGACTATCTGGCCAACCTGTTTCAGTCGGGTCTATCGGCCTCTACCATTAGAGTTCATTTGGCTGCAATTTCTAATTTTCATGAGGGTGTCCAAGATGTCTCTCTTATGTCCCATAAATTGTGCAAAACCTTCATAAAAGGTGTGACTCATCTGAAGCCACCTTTTAGAGAACCTATTCAACCATGGGATTTATCATTAGTTCTACAAGCTCTGACAATGGCACCTTTTGAACCAGCCTCTTCTTGCGACCTCAAGTATTTGTCATGGAAAACCTTGTTTTTGGTCGCTATTACTTCTGCCAGACGTATTTCTGAACTTCAAGCTTTATGTATCAAGAGTACATACTTGATTTTTCATAGAGATAGAGTGTCTCAGAGAACTAATCCATCATTTCTGCCTAAAGTGATCTCTGAAATGTCCATTAATCAGGCCATTGAATTGCCAGTTTTCTTTCCCAACCATTCAAACAGAGAAGAGTATTGCCTACATACCCTTGATATACACAGGCAAATCCATTTTTACCTAAACAGGACTAAACCCTTTCGTAAATCTGACCAGTTATTTTTGGCCTTTTCTGGACCTAGATTAGGATCGGCTGTTGCTAAGGTCACATTAGCTAGATGGTTGAAGGACTGTGTGACCTTTATTTACACACAACGTACTATCTCATTGCCTACTACCATGAAAGCTCATTCAACAAGGTCGATGGCAACTTCTGCTGCCTTCCATGCCAGAGCTTCTTTACATGACATCTGTGCAGCTGCAACTTGGGCTGCGCCTCATACCTTCATCAAGCATTACAAATTGGATTTGGCCTCCAGGGGAAGAGCATCTTTCGGTTCTATGGTGCTCAGGAATGTCCTTCCATGAGAGCCTCCCAGGAATAGAGGTAGCTGGGGACTCTGTCCCATACGTAAGGAATGAACGAGGATTAACAATATCAGATAAAGAAGTTATGTCTTACCATAATGTTCCATCTGTATTGTTGATCCTCGTTCAGTCATTACGACCCTCCCTCCTTCCCCCTCCTGTGGTTTCTAGTGGATCTCACCATCCGGTTCTCTTAGGTTATTTGACCAGAGGTAGCCTCAACCTTCTTTAACTTGCAAACTCAATCTAAGGTAACAGGGAGAGGGGAATTGTGGGTAAGAGTTTAGCTCCAGAGTTTGAAGCTGACACAAGCTTGGAAAATGGCCGGCTCTGTTCCGAGCTCGGAACCGATACCCATACGTAATGACTGAACGAGGATCAACAATACAGATGGAACGTTATGGTAAGACATAACTTCTTTTTTGTAACTCTGTTATCAAACACACTGGATTCAATTGTTTTGAGTATCTAACTGATCTAGGATGTGCTCTGAATGTGGCATTACCAATAAGGTGGTCAGACTTGCTATCACTTGCCCCAGTTTAGAGGCATCTGATATATTAACTGTTTACCCAGTTGCCAGTATTGACAATAGATGATAGAGTTATTATTTCATTGTATTGTATAAAAATATACTCAGTTCTAAGCATCAGTTAGTGAAGAAATGTTACAAAACAAATTATGAAATGTTACATAAAGCAAATTATGACCCCATTTCACATGTAATAAGTGAAAACTAAGTTCAAACTAGCAGAAAAGCTAGAAAAAGACATGGGGCGATTTCCAAGACCTATGGGGTAATTAATTAGTATGTTCTTACTAATGTAAGGTTGGTAACAAAATCTAATTTATCATGATGAAACAATTCCATATAAAAAATCGATAGTAAAAAAGATATTTAGGAAACCCTAACACAAACACTCTTTTGCATGAATTAAGAGTCACACGAACAGAGTTACACAGGCTTTAATGAAATTCGTATTAGCAAAACATCATACAAGTTCAATCTTTCTGCTATTGTCAAAGATTATAAAAAGTATTTTGTTTTAAGATTATTACACATCATATAGCACCTTTTTATGTCTTAAGTTTGAATAAATACCATTTAAGGACATGGATAGCATTATAGATTCATACAGGGCAAATTCTTACCCACTGTAAATATAAATTAGGTGATTTGCCCAGTTGTTTCTCCACAATCAGTACGAGAGATTCTCATGTATGAATTCAACAATATATGTCCAGATGAAATTCTGGGAATGTTTCTAAAGAAGCTAGCTAATAGACTGTCCTGTGTTAGTTAATATGTTCTAACACCTCTTGAGAAGTGGTCATGTTAATATGAAGCAGTCAACTGTTGTTTCTATATTTAAGGTTGGTGAATCATCAGAACCACTCAGCTACCATCTGATAAGTCTAATTAGAATGTTGTATAAGATGTTTGAAAAAAATATTAATGAGATCACTAGTAGTCTGCTTAGCCAAATTAGACTTTATGCGGCATGGCTTTATTACTGAATGGTCGTTTCATTAACTTCAGTTTTACTCTACAGTCAAAGACTCTTTGGACATGAGTTTGAGTGCAGATACTGTGTTTACCTAGAGCTATCAAAAGCATTTGACGGTAGTCAATGTGTAAATGTTCATAATCAATTATTGCACTGTAATGTCAACACCTAAATTGTTAACCAGATTAGGAGATGGCTGACAGATCTTTCTTTTCAAGTTAATAGTTGCACCACATGGACTTCCACAATGCTCTGCCTTAGGACCACTTTAATGTAATGCCTTTATGATGATCACGACATTAAGCAGTGAGGCCATTTGCAGCAAATTTACTGATGATTTATAGTTTGCCCTCCCTGTACTTAGTGTTTGTACAGTATCAAATATAATATTAAAAAGTGACCTTATCCACTCTGTAAAATGAATAGGCAGTATTCTTTGGCTTTAAATGGTTACATTATAAGCCCTTTTGAACTTTAAAGGGACATGGGAATATAAGGTAACATGGATTTTTTTGATGGCCACATTCAGTATGTGTATAAAATTTTCCCAGACAATAAAACAAATATAGACCGCTGCTATCACTATATCCTGAAAAATGTAGATACCTTTATATATTGCCTTTGTGAGACCACACACTGACTATGGTGCTAGCTTTTGCATGTATACCAAAAAGAATATTCTTTGACTTGAACACATTCATTGGTCCTGTACTAGGAAGATCTGCCCAGTTATGACTCAACCACATTGAAGGAGATTAGATGAAACACAGTTATATTCTGTACACTAAACACTAATGAGGGATGGCATAATAAAGGAGTTTACATAATGAGAATCTAGCATCTGTTTTACATTTTAATTTTGTTAATCATGGAGTTAATACAAGTAGCAACTAGTTGTTTTTGTTTGTTGAGAAGTGCAGCCATTTATAAAAATAATTTTCTACATTAACTCATTACATCTGAGTGACACCTGTAGGTACATCTGCAGTTAACTCCTACTGACGCATCTAGGTGTCAAATATTGCTTGTTCATATTTGCATCAATTATTTCAAAACCATGCTATGTACAAGGTTTTAAAATATTTCATCTTAAAGCTTACACAATGGCAAACTCAACTGCATTAATATTTGACCTCTGTCTAGTACAGATAAAGAGATATTAACTATTGTTTTTTATTTTTATAATATTAATTTATATAGATATAATTTTCACATTTTTCCTACATATTCTAACAACCAAGTAACACAGACAGAACTCCTTAGCCTCATACAAAAGCTCTCAGCTAGATGAATACGAATGGTGCTGACAGTATGTCTGTAACTTGAGTGGTTGCTGATATATTGTAAGTTGTTTGCAAAATATTACAGCATAATAGTTACTGTGTTTATTGGGACTTATAAAATTCAGTTTATAACCTAGATCCCAAAGAATACTACCACTTTAAAAATGCTGAAGGGTTTGCCACTTATACTTCTTTCTTAGCCCCCATGGTTTCAGAAATATGAACATTTGTTTGAAATGTGAGGACATAATTTGATTCTGTCCAAAAGCTTAGGCTCTGCCCATTGGAAGTTATAGTGCAAACTTCCTGAGCTCCATTGGAGTGAATTAGTTAAGGTAGCAGGATCATAGAACTTAATGCCAAGAGAAGTGAGGGGTTTATCTATACCACAATTTAAAGTAAGGGGAGATGCTTATTATGATTTATATAAATATAGATCAGCACCTAGTTGAGTTTATAAGCATAAACCTGAAACTTGTATAACGAACTGTAAGGTTTCTGCCCTGTCTTTCCCTTCTGGCAGATCTGTTCTTATAATTATGTATAGCTCTAAACTAGAATTTAAAATGAACTTCTGACAAACTACTGTAAAATGTCATCCATCCACATGATATTAATTGTATAATGTCTACAAATTGTATAAATGTATGCAAATTGTAAAATTATCTGTAAATATATTAAATGTCTATATTTGTTTGGAGCTTTTCTCCCTGGGCCTCCAATGAAAATGGGTTTCTGACCCATTTGGACTTCCCCAGTCATATTTCTTTTACTCTTAATTTGTAAATCACCTAGCTTGTTATCCAAACTCCTGATAACCATGCTTCTCTTGAATGTTTCTCCACCAAAGCATTCTGCTTTAATTTGTGCAGCTATATTGTTTGAGTACTTTTTCTATAATTTGCTTTTCCCCTCATGTTTCAGTGAAGCAGCTTTGATCTCTTTAGTGTCCTGCAGCATTGCTTCTACTAAATAAGTCAGAATGTTAACAGAGTCCCAGATTTTTTTTGAACAGTCCCCCATTGACAATTGAGATCCATCCATCCTGCCATCCCATCAGATTATTCATCCTCTGGGGCAAGAAACTTATGACCCATTCATTCCTTGGGGCAAGAATCATGTGAACCAGGAGGAGAAGGTATCTGTATGTACTCTGAATCACAATTTTCTCCTGTAGTCACTTTCATCCCCACACATGCTGGTAGCATCCAAGTGGTAACATGCAATGTGCTGAGGGCGCAGGTAGATATATATATATATATATATATATATATATATATATATATACATATATATATATATATATATATATATATATATATATATATATATATACTTTTTTTGCATAAATGTCTTTTGAATTAAGTTTTGAAGGGAATATTGCTATGTACCATTATTTTGTTGATTGACTTATTTTGGTAATTTTCCCACTTACAACACCTATCTGAGATATTAAATAGAAAAATGGAAGAATAAGTTAAGAAGAAAAATGATAACACTGTATTTACACCTGCAATTGGTTGTAATCACATTGTAAAACTAGACAGACTAATTTCAGTGGTGGGAAATGTTGTACTTCTTTTGTTAGCTAAACAATCTGTTTGCTTTCCTCAACTTTGCTAGTACTTTGCTGCAAGTAAAAGTCAGTAGTGTAATATACTTGAATATATATAGGGAAAATGAGCTCTAGCAAATGGTACAATTAGCTACTAGTAGGGGGCATTGGTTAATCCTGTTAATTTACATTTCATTTTCACCGCCCCACAGTTAAAGAAGAAAGTGTTCTTTCCCAAGGCATTCAACTGTAAATTTTCAATTTTATTTATATGTAGCTCCTTTGTCGTACTTACCAACTAGGAGCTGATATAGAGTGCCTCAGCTACTGATTGTTTTCTTGGAGGCCTGAGACCTGTCCAGTGTACTCCACTTTGCACAGTTCAACTGTTCTTTGCTTTTCTCCCTACCCCATTTCCACACCCCCCCTAATCACTCCCTATGACAATCAATAAAAATTAAATGAAAGAAAAGACCACCCTATCCACAGGTATTTAAACCACAAGTAGCGATACTCCACCTCATAACCTGGCAGACTATAATCCCAGTTTCATTCTTCTCCTCCCTGTAATCCAACATTCCCACTTATTCTGAAATAATACCAAACAACTGATAGATAACAGAACACGACATTCATGAGCTTAGTCTCTAATCTGAATATCATGGTACCTTAGCCAAACACCAGTCAACCTAGAATAGGTTCATACGGCATGCTCCACCTCACCAGCACTCTCATTCCATTACTAATATTTAGATGTCTTTCAGTATCACTGATGCAGTATTCCTTACTCAAGGGATTCCCTGCCAAGGGTAGCCTGATGTCCAGCCAGTATACCCAAGCCTTAGAATTACTAGTATGTCGTACATCGCACATATGTTCCCTGCTCATGGTGTACGACATAAAGGTGATGTACAAAAGTACCTACCTCAGAACGTCTTTGCTGCCAGGCCGAACGCCATCTTTGATCATTAGTCTGAATGCTCCTTTGACTGCTGGTTGCCAAGCTGTTTCAGATAAGTGCCCCACTGGGGTTTTTCTTCTTATCTTTCCTTTCATTTCTTTTCTTTTGTTGCGAAGTTATATGTCATCCAGAAAGGGAAAATGCCAGTGTGGGAGACGGATTCCCCATAAGGACCATCATGAGCAGTTTGCATTTTGCTTGGGTGCTTCTCATGCCCATATATCATGCCTGATTTTTCAGGTTTGTCCCAAAGACTCTTTGCAGTCATCTCTCTGCCTTGTCTATCTACCTTAATTTGATGGCGCAAGGAGCAATGGTGGAATTATCCCAGCCTGAGGGTCAGCTGTCTGCCAAAAAGAAGCCCAAAAAGTAAGGTCAGATTCACCTGCTGCCTGCTGTACTGCCTCCTCTGGATGCCTCTCTTGAGGCTGGTGAAAGCCTGGAGGATTGTCTGGTCATTCTATTGGATTTCTCTGCCATGACCACTTCAGAGACCGGCATGGATCCAGTTTCTTGCAAATCCTCAGAGGCTCTGCAGATGTTCATTATGGCTGTTGAGGGGGAACCGCGACTCATATCTGAGGGACCGAAAGGTATTCTATCGATTCTTGTTAGGGAGGAAATTCCCACTACATTGATTGAATGTAGGCAAGGGTCTGAACCTCCTAAGATCTTTAAGGCTGATGCCCCTTTGGAAAAAGAAGCAGAAAACAAAACATATTTTGCCTGCTCCTAAGAATCCTCAGTATGAATGGCAGGATTTCACACAGGTGTTATGCACTCGTGGCCTTGAAGCCTCCCTGGGAGTTTCTGTTCCTGACCCTCCTAGGTCTTTTACTCCTCTTAAGAGGCCTAGGAAGCAGGAGTCTTCTGATGAGGAATTGGTCTCAGAAGAAGAGTCTTTAACCTATTCCTCTCAGATTACTTCTCCATTAGAATATGGTTCTGAGGAAGAGGACTCTATTAGTCCAGATTCTCCCTTTGAAGAACTTTCCTTTGGGAATACTATATTTCAGATGGTGGAATTTAAGTGGGACTGTATCCAGGTTTCTGATGTCCAGAAGATGTATTATGAGCTCCTCCAGATGGAGTCTCCAAAGCCTTCTGCTCTTCCTCCTTTCCTTGCTGCCCTGTTGGATACTTTTTCATCAGCTTCTCAGGCCTCTTATTCTCAGGCCCCAGCTCCTAAAAAAACCTGATAAGGTTTATAATGTACTTGATTATTGTAATTGTCTCTACAAATGTCCTTCTGCTGACCCCTCTGGTGTTCACTTTCTTCAGACAAACTTTCTAAACTGTTCCCTTCTACTAACATTCTGACAAGGACAGTAGGGCTATAGAAAGGCTGGACAAAAAGTGTACACTGCTGCCACCTTGGCCTTTTGGAGTATTATCTACCAGACCCATATGACCAGTTATGTTTTATCCCATCTTTCTCAGGCTTTTCAGGTTATTTCTGACCTTCCTGACTCTAAGGGAAAGTCTTCGGCCCTCTCTTTGTTGGGATCCTCTTCTCAAGTGACCAGTCATTCTGTTAAGTGCAGTTAGAATGCAGCTGATGCTTCTTCTGGAGCTGCTTCTTTTGGTTCTTTGTTAAGATGTTATTCTTGGCTTTGCCTCCAACCTTTGCCTGATGATATTAAGGCTAATTTGATGGATGCTCCTCTTGACAATAAACATCTATTTGGTGCTACAGCTGAAGGGTAAAGCTATATAGTAATTGAAACATATTTTTATTTCCTCTGTTCCCATATTTCAGAGGAATCGTCCTACCAAGTCTGCCTTTGTACATAGACAGTCTCACCCTCCTCCCAAAGGTAAAAAGGGTTATAGAAGGGATCCTTCTGCTAAGACTACTCAAACTCCTATTACTCAGAATCCTCATTTTCCAGACAAACCAGGTTCTGTCTGGCTACTTTCTTCCCTCCATCCCTCCTAAGTCAAGTTCCTTTATCTCTCTGTCTTTCCCTGTGTCTTCACAATTGGTTAAGAATCACTCAGGATTCTTGGGTTCTGTCCATCATTCATCAGGGGTATTTCATGGTGTGGAAATCCCTTCCTCCTTTTTTGGTCATTCCTCAACCTCATCAGGACCAGCTGCCTTTTTTTTCCAGATGTACTTCAGAGCCTTTGGTCTCAGAGTGCCATCCAAGCAGCCTCTGCTTCTTATATAGGAAAGGGGTTTTATTCCAGAATGTTTCTGGTTCCCAGGAAAAAAAGCACATGGAGAACCATTCTGAACATAGGCGCTGGAAGCTGTTGAAGACTGGGGGGGGGTGAGAGGGGCACTTGGTGATCTAAAAAAGGCAACTATTTACTACCACAGCATAGGTTCACTTGGAGGACCTTTTAAGCTTAGCCAATTCCCTTTAGGACATTGAATTAATGTTTTCTGATTAGTCTTACCTATCCCATGGCTGATAATTGTATATTAGCCCTAGTGAGAATAACTGTGATCATACCATAGGTACTTTGAGGGGACCCATGTAAGGGATGCAGCATTTAGGGACTGCCTCAATCCATTAGTGGCATGAGGGGCAATTCTGGAGTAGATTTTCTTTTACCCTTCCTCAGATCCAAGTTGCATTTGAATATGGATGAATGAGCTTTGTTTTATTTTTCTGGATAGTCTGTTCTGGAACAGTGGTAGCCTCTGTGATCTATATCCATCTCTCCACAACATTCAGTTTAGATACCTAGACTGAGTATTTCTGATGCCATTTGACTTGCTGATGTTCAGTAGGTCCATCTGTATTAGGTCAGAGGATGCCTTGTATTCCAGGTATGTCACCTCTAAGCACTCTGTAGGATACTGAGTATAGTAATAAATCTTTGAGGTGGTATATGCAAGACCTATTGTTTAGGACTTGTATCCTTTTAAAAGGTATCTCTGAAGGTATTCCAATTGTTGCATGGGGCTGGACAGATACATGCCAAAGTGGGCATTATACAAAATGATTGACCTAATGAGAATTTTGTAAATGGGGACAACAACATCTCTAGATCTAGTCACAATCAATTTGTTTATAAGCTGTGCAATATAGAAAGGCTTTCTTATGACTCTGGACACATGTTGGTCAAAAGTAAGGTCACTGTACACACAAGTTCCCAAATGCCAAACAACTGGGCCAGTTCTCAGAGGACATTGTCATGATTTTGACACCAGTTATTTGGGACAAACCTTCCTGCATGATGGTTAAGTCATTTGGGGATTCAATAACTGCTCCTAGCTTGCAGTCATCTCAAACTTAGCCGGCCAAAGCCCTTTGGTATTTCCTTTTACTTTTGAAATGTATATGACAAACAGAAAAAGTCTCAGCACTGAACCCTGGGGGACTCCATTGGTGACTGGTGACTTCCCCTATTTTGATCTCCTGCATCCTGTGAGCAAGTTGCAATCCAGCTAGTGATGCAAGTGTTTGCTCCTACATTATTCATCTTTTGTACTACACCTGAGTAGGGAATTGTGTCAAAAGGCTTGGCCAGGTCAAGGTAATGTGGCGTGAACTGTTTTACCTTCATCTATTGCTTTGGTAACAAGAGTAAAGCTTAAAATTTGCCCATGATTTTGAGCCTTTCACACTTTCCTCTGGGCTGTTTTCAAACACATTTTTAGGGTCATGCATGCATGTATGCATTCCATGATTCACCTTCCTGATTGTATTAAATTATATTCCTTGTATAATACAGCACCACTTGTTAGAATGTGTTTTAAATTTGTAGTTTTGAACAGTCTACTAGTAAGCAATGAAGCAAAATGTATGAACTAATAATGACAAAACTACCATTTCAGAAAATTTCAGCCATAAAATGTCTCTCAAACTTGTCATTACAATCCACCAGTATCAGTAAATATGCAAAATGTCTGCAGAAGTAAGTCATCTAAATAATTCCACATTAAAGGGCTCTCTAACTAATGAAGAGGTTGCTGCTAGGAAACAACTTTATATTTCATTGTTTCATCTACAAATAAAGTGGCTGTTGCCCTTGAAGAATAAATTGCCTGTTACATTAAAAAATGATGAGCTAGTAATATTGCAATAGGGAATGGATGGCAAACTGATAACAGGTTCATAGTTACTAGGTAACTCCTCCAAATAAGGACCTTCACAGGACTGCAGCATCCACTCCCTTTAAATTCCAACACAGTACAGTATCAGCGATCCATCTGCATACTGTGGGAGTAGAGCCCACAGCCTTCTGCATTAAAAGTAAGGCTATTACCTATTGTGCTACTAACAATGCAAACAGACTTGGAATAAGCAGCATTAAACTTGTCTTCCCCTGAAGCTCTCAGCTCCTTGCAAAAGTTTTTATTTATTTAACATTTGTTTACCGGGAAAGTTCAAATTGGAACAAAGCAAATTTTCAGCAGAGGCCCAGAGAGAAATGCTCCAGATGTATGTCTTTGTAAC